>NW_027510155.1:8583204-8845704 GCF_048772815.1 Callospermophilus lateralis
ATATACTGAAAGTAAATACTAAAAATAAAAGAAATGTCGTGTTACACATCTTTGTTAAGGGAATATTATAATAAAAATCCTAAATATCAGCAGACAGATATAAGGTAAAAAAATCTTTTTAATATCTGCATCAGTAATTCTGAGAATAATTTGAAAAAGTGATCTAAGGATTTGAAAAAAAGCTACAGAACTTCATGGAAATAAATAGCACTGTTATTATTTTTGAGGAAAAAAATAAACACTCAGGATATTTTGAATTAATAAGGAAGCTATAAAGTTAAGCTAGAAAGGATAATACTTAAATAGTTTAAATTTAACAAAAAACATTTGTATAGGATGCATAAGTATTATCAAGTATAACTAATCATAATAGAGATAGCTGGAAAATAAAAATGAGTAGTTGCTACCAAATATTTAACTGTATCATGATACTATAGTAAAGCATTTTAGTGTGGACACAAGACAAGATAGCAGATCTATTATATGAGAATAACAATGGAGACCTAGAAAATTTCAGATTCTTAAAAAATGAATCTGATAAATTAATTATAGAACTTGAAATTTTTATACTATTAACTTCATTTCTAGAAATCTTGCCAGAAGTTACAGAATAAAAGTTATGACAACTTAAACAGTAGAACACATTGTATATTCAAGTACTTACAGGCATGACACTAAGCACATTGCAGCAGAAAAACAAGCTATAGGTAAATTCTTCTCAGTGACATTATTACATTTATCTTTTGTATAACTGCATAAGCATCTCAATAAAGTTTAGAATCAATGCACAATTAAAGAAGGCTGACAGTAATTTATTTGCAATTTTTTATTGGCCATATTTAGAAATGTAATTAATATATAATTTGCCTACAATAAATATAACATTAGCATTTCAACTATTTTGCAGAAATGACTCCTGTCTCATCACAGTGAAAACTTTAATAAGCTTAGTATAATCCTTAAAGCATTTATTCCAAATATTCTGCTAATTCATTATCACTAAGATATTTTAAATAAAATATCACTATGATATTTTATTTAAAATATCATTATTTTATATAAAAATTACATATTTATACCTACCTCCATTTTATTTTTAAATGTGCATATATAAAGATAGCACATTTTTGTGAAAAGTAATAAAAATTGCTTTTTGATTAGCTACTATGTATATTATGCAATTTTCCAAGAACACTGTGAGTATATATACACATTAAATACATTTAAGCAAATATGTAAATATTTTAGTATATACATATACACATGTATGCAACATAATGCCATGTTTTAATGTTCTAGAACAGAAGTATCTAGGGAGTTATTTCAGATTCTGTTACACTAAATTCTAAACTGGCAAGCTGAAATGGATATATTTCTCTCAATACATTATAAACTAATAAAGAAAACTATGATTTTTAAATTAATTTAACAACTACCTGTTGTGTTAAAAAATTGAGAAGTACTAAAATTAGAATTCTAATTCATGTATGTATATATTTTCAAATATTTTGGCTCTTTGCATTTTTGTACATGAGTCCAAAATAACAATGAAAATACCTAAATCCACACCCTAAGAGACCAAATTTTCACAATAACTAGTTACATACATATTCTGTCCCTATTCCGTGGTAAATCCTGGCAATGACTAAAAGTTTTTCTATTAGTTGTAGTAATAGCTGGTAAATGTTAATGTTTTTAAACACCAAAATTATATTTTCAATTTGTAATCTCTTCACAGTTTATTCATTATTTCTGCCCATGTGTAGTTAAGAGATATGTGATAGAGCAGCCCTGAATGGGGCTATGTGAATTTCCTGGGAGTTACATAACAAAATACCACAAACTATATAGCTAACAAGGGACATTTCTTGTCTCAAAACTCTAGCAGTCAGAATCTGAAATCAAGAGCAAGGCTGTGCTCTTGCTGAGACTCTGGATAAAATCCATCCTTTTTCTTCCTAGCTTTATGATAACCCTTAATCCTCCTCAATTTTTGTCAGCTTGCAGCTCCATCACTCCAATCTGCTTCTGTTCTCACAGGTCCCTCCCTTCCTATTGTTATATATAAATCCTTCAAGCATATTGATTAAGGGGCAACATTAATTCCCTCATCTTTACAGCAAGTGATAAAAACATAATGGATTTTACCATCTTAGCCATTTTTTGACTCACAGATTAATTTTGTTCAAATTATAATGTGAAATAAGCAACTTACAAGAGTGACAGGCTTATTGCATATTTTACTTTACAGTCCCAAGCACTAAAGTACCCCATTTTTTAATCCTATTTGAACATTAAGTTAGATATGTACATAGTTGTTTTGTATTAAAATATGCTCACATTTTAAATCTATAATTTTCAATTAAGATTGAATTGATTTAAATAATACTTAAGAAAAATCAAATAGTAATTCCTTTAAAATAACATCTTAGCCATTTTAAGTGTGTAATAGAGTAATTTTAACAATTCACATTGTTGGAACAACCTAGGTGCCCTTCAACAGATGAATCAATAAAGAAACTATGGTATATATATACACACAATGGAATACTACTCAGCCTCACGAGAATGAACATATGGCATTTGCTTGTTAATTGATGGGACCGAAGCTGTCATGCTAAGTGATATAAACCAGTCTAAAAAAAACCAAAGGCCAGATGTTCTCTCTGAGATGTGGATGCTAACCCATAATAAGGGATGGGAAGTATAGGGGCTCACTGAATTGGACAAAAGGGAATGAAGGGAGGGTTGGGAATAGGAAAGACAGTAGAATGAGTTGCACATAATTTTTCAATGCGCATATGAACACATGACCAGTGTACCCGCACAAAAATGGGATAAAAATGGGAATGGTTTGCATTCCATATATGCATAATATATTAAAATACATCCTAGGGTTATGTGTGTGTAAAAATCAAATTTTAAAATGGATAAATAATTTTATATTGGTTTTGGATTCAAATTAACATTTTATGCTGTCAGTGATGAGAAATATTATAATGTTTTGTGATAAATAGAAAGAATTTGTGTTTGCATATTTTCCTTCCCAGAATGTTTATATGGTCATTTGCTTTTTTGTTATTGCCTAGCATTCTTTAGTTTCCATTTGAAAGACTCCCTGTAGCAATTTCCATAAAGTAGGTCTAGTGCTAATTAACTCACTCAGCTTTTTTTTTTTTTTTTTTTGGCCAAGAAGGTTGTTATTTTTTCTTAATTTTTAAAGGAAATTATTGCTGGTACTCTCTTCTTGATTGTCAAATTGTTTAATTTGTGTGTGTGCATCCTTTTTCTTTGAAAAATTAATACATCATATCTGACCTAAAGTTTTCTTCTGAAAAATCTGCTGATGATTTTCTGGAAGCTCCATCATAGGTGATAAATCACTCTTCACTTCCTGTGTTTATTTATTTATTTATTCATTTTCTAGCTGCTGATAGACTTGATTTATTTATTTATATGTGGTGCTGAGAATTGAATACTTTTATTTATTTGTTTATATGAGGTGCTGAGAATCTAATCCAGTGCCTTACAATTGTCAGGCAAGTGTGCTACTGCTGAGCCACAGCCCCAGCCCATAAAAATCTTCATTTTTACATTTTGATAGTTACAATTTGCCTCACTGTGGGTCCTTTGTGGGTTCATCTTAATTATTGTTCTTTGAGCTCCTTGAAATCGGGTATCCATTTTCTATCTCAGAATTGAAAAAAAAAATGTGTATTATTTTTTCAAATGAGTTTTACTCCCCCTTCTCTTTCTCTTCTTTAGAGATAAATGCAAAATACATATTGGTCCTTGTGATGTTGTCTCATAAGTCACTTAGAGTTTATTCACATTTAAAATTTTATTTTTTTCTTTTCTTTTTGTTTCAATCAATAATTTCAAAAAGCCTGTATTTGAGTTCAATGACTCACTCTTGTTCTTGATCAAGTCTGTTACTGGACACTTCTAATGAGTATTTTATTTAAATTATTGTTTTTATACTGTCGTGTTGACATTTTTACACTTTACATGTATTTTCGTGATTTTGTGTCATTTTCTTTTTATACTACTTAGTTTTTAGTTGTAGTTGGACACAGGATCTATCTTTTTTTATTTTATTCATTTTTATGTTGTGCTGAGGATTGAACCCAGGGCTTTGTGTGTGCTAGGTGAGTGTTCTACCAGTGAGCCCCAATCCCAGCCCTTTTGTATAGTTTTCTGCTGTGTTTTCTCATAACACTGTAGGTAATTTTAAGAGGACTATCTTTCATTTCATGAAATTATCCACAAACCTTCAAAGTCTTGGGATTGATTGCTCTTTGTAGAGTTGTTTTATTTATTTGATTTAGTTGTGTTTCTGTGTTTCTTCATGTGTCTTGTTATTTCTGTTACATTTTTTGTTTTGTTTTTGCATTTGAAAAGACAGCTATCTCTTCCCGACTCTTTGAATCAATTTTGTATGGAGGACAAGTTTCACAAATTAGTCAGAAATTTTGGAAGCCCCTTGAGTCTTTTCTAGGAGTGTTTCTTTTCTGGATTTGAAATATGATTTCTGAATTAAAACAGGTTTGCTAGTTTCTTTAGGAAGGTCTTGTGATTTCTTCCTCCCCCTGGTGTCTCATTATAGTTCTGTAGAGTCTGATGCCTAGACAATCCTTTTGAGTTCTCTCTGGTTCTCAGCCCAACTCAGGTTTTGAAAGTAAGAGATTTCCTCATATGGGCCTTGAGACAAGTGAGACAAATCATTTCCTCAGACAGAGCCTCCACACAGCTTGTAAATTCAAACAGCAATTCTTTATTCCCGATCTCACACCGGCAGTCTACAAACACGTTCTGGGGGAATCCACGTTCTCTGCCCAAATCCACACTCTGCCCAAATCCACTCCACATGGGCTTCTGTCTCCCAAAATATACTGTCTGACCCTAAGAACTCAAGAGGAACTCAGCAGCAGGATACGCCCTATTCTAAAGGGGGAACACCCTAATCTCCTATTATGCTAAACTGCCCTATTCTAAAGGGGGAACACACTAAACAGGGATCTGCCCTGGTCCTTGAGCAAGGTCACCTTACATGCAATGTTCTGTAAAATGTCCTATTTCCCTGAGTCCTTCCACTAAAGAAACATGGGGGTACGCTGGCAAGGAAATTGTCATACCTACTTGGCTGATGGCTCCCAGCATCACACCTAGAATATTGGAAGTATATCCACTCTTCCTCCTAAGAAAGTAGTCATGAATTATATTTGCTTTGCTGGGTTGGTCATGGGGCTGACAGAAGGTGAAAGATAATGGCTTTTTCCCCCTCTTTAAATAAAATCGTGTATTCCTGTAATACCCCAATTTCATAACTGGCTTCTGTAATGTTCTTACAGGATCATTGGACCGTAATCTTTCTATGTCAATGTTTGTGAGGAAGTGAAGTCTGGGACTTTCTATTCAGAAAATTTCAGACACCAATCAAGGAAATCATTTTATTTTAATAAAAAAGTCAAGACTAGGTTATTCATATTATAATGTGACTTTCATTCAAGTATAATTTCTTAAATGTGAGCTACATTGTAGAATAACATTCATTTTATGGGAAAGCTTAAATACACTTCAACCACTTTTATCTTATAACTCACTGAGAAACTATAAATAATAACATTGATGATAACTGTGGTATTGTTTAAGGATTCGAAACCTCTTGGGTTTCCAAGTTGAAATATTATTGTAAAATATGTAGCATTTTAAATTATTTTTCAATGCTTAATAGCTGAATATAACCAATTAAAGTCTTATGCAATCTCCAAATTTATAATTCAGATTTCTCAAAAAAGTTTACTCAAATAATATTTTTCTGAGCCCTGAAATAAGGGAATCTGATGATCACCCTTAAGGTTTTTATATTCTAAGGTGGTTAGATTATAAATCAAATCTGAAATAAATACAATTTTCCATTTGATTTTTAAGATGTGAGGATTTTTCTCTTATTGTTTCATTGAAAATATTTTACATTTCTTTAATTTGTACTTCAGAGCCCCTGTAAATCCTAGAATTGATCTTTTAATACTACCCCATATTTCTAGAAATTCTGTTCATATTTTGTTAACATCTTTTCTCCATGATCAAGTTTCATTGCCAAGATTATGTACATTGTCATTTTTACCTCAATATCTATTTTTCAAATGATCTAGTCTGTTGGTAATGCTTTCCATTGAATTTTTAATTTGGTTTATTGTTTCTTCAATTTCAAGAGTTTCCTATGGATTCTTCTTCAAAATCTGTATCTCCTTCTTGACATGACCTTTTACTTCTAATATTTTCTCTCTGATTCCAATCCTTTCATCATTTTTTTTCCTTTTACGTCATCTTATCTATGAACTTTCTAAATTTATTCCTTGAAATTTTCTGCACTGCAGTATCAGTGGAGTCTATTGTTGAATCATTCTGTTTTGTTTTGGATGTTTTCTTCTCTTGTTTTTTCATATTGTTTATGTGTCTACCCATCTATTCAAATGGATCTGAAGCAGTGGGGTTTCTACTCTACCAGCTTTTAGTTATCCTTTAGGTTTCCAGTGCCTCAGAGATTAAGGAGAGTCAAGTAACTGAAAAAAAAACTATGCATATAACATATAGTATTAAGTTAAGTACTTAGTTCCTCTTATGACTTCTACAATGTTGATTGACACAATAAACAGAAATTGTAGGGTCAGCAATTTCTATCAGTAAAGATAGCAGTTAATCATGAATTATATCCATCATAAACTCAAACAATTAGTATTCCCTATTACTTCCAGTGTTTAAACTGTTTTTATTACATCAGTGGTGGGGTCTGACATTTTACAAACTAACCAGTGGTAGGAGAAGTTAAAAATAGAGTTAATTAAGATGAAAGAAGAAGAGATCAGGGAGACAAAGATTTGCTATTTCAAAATAGGGCTGATCCATAGACAGCATAGGGTGCATTGTTTGTAAGGGGGGATAGAAGAAATAAAGTAAAAGAAAAATTAGAGGAATAGTGAAAGAGAGAACAATGAGTCTGGTTTCTGTTGGTTTATCATCTATTTATTTATTGATTTTTAAATTAGTGCATTATAGACATACACAACATTGAAATTCACCATGCTTCATTCATAGATGTATGGAAAGAGTTTGGTTTGTTTCATTCTACTGCTCATCCCTTTGTTTGTCCTCCCTGCCTTCCCTATAACCCCATCCTGTACTCCACAGATATCTCTGCTATATTTTTTTTGATTCCCCTTTTCCATTATGTGGTCAAATATTCACATAGGAGGGGAAGCATTCGACCCTTGGCCTTCAGAATGTAGCTTATTTCACTTAGAATTGTGTTCTCATTTCATCTATTTTCCACCTAGTGCCATCATTTAATTCTTCTTAATGACTAAGTAAACTTCATTATGTATATATACCATGTATTCTTTATCCATTAGTCTGTTGGTGGGTATGTGGGTTGGTTCTGTAATTTGGTTACTATGAATTGTGTTGCTATAAGTACTGATGTACCTGTGTTTCTATAGTATGCGGATTCCAGATATTTGGATATATACCAAGGAATGGGACAACTGGATCAGATGGTGGTTCTATTTCAAGTTTTTAAAGGGATATTCATACAGTTTTCCAGAACGGCTGTACTAACTTGTAGTCCTACCAACACTGCATTAGTGTACATTTCCCCACACATTATTCTTTTTAAAAATTCTTTTTAGTTGTACATATAGCAAAGTGTATTTTGACATTTTATACATACATGGAATATAGCTTCCTATTCTTATGCTATATATACTGTAGAGTTACACAGGTTGTATATTCATATAAGAATATAGGAAAGTTATGTCTGTTTCATTCTATTGTTTTTCTTATGCCCATACCCACCTTTCTCTTCATCCTCCAATGTCTAATCCAGTAAACTTTATTCTTCTTTTCCCCCAAAATATTCTCTCTGATGGGTGGATTACTCCAACATTATTTTTGATAATTGATATTTTGAGTGGAGTGAGATAAAATCTCCATGTAGTTCTTTTTGAAACTAATAGCTTTATTAAGGTATAGGGAAAGAGCAAGGACATACTAATAATAGTCTTTCTATTCCTTGTAGTTTTGATTTGCATTTCCATGATTCCTAGAGATTATATATATATATATATATTTTTCCCTCACATTGGTAGGCTCTCTGTTCACATTCTTGTTTCCTTTGTTGTCCAGAAGTTTTGAAATTTGATTTCATTTCACTTATTTACTCTTAGTTTTATTTCTTATGCTTTCGAAGTTTTGTTAAGGAAGTTGATGATTTTGTCAATATATTGGTGTGTTAGGCCTACATTTTCTTTAAGCAACTGTAGAGTTTCTGGTTTAATGCCTAGATCTTTGATCCTCTTTGAGTTGGCTTTTGTGTAGGGTGAGAGGGATCAGGTTTTAGTTTTTCTACGTATGGCTATCCAGTTTTCATAGCACCACTTGTTAAAAAGTATCTCTTTTCTCCAACATATATTTTTAGCAGTTTTGTTGCATATCAGGTCACTGTATCTTTCTGGATTTGTCTGTGTTTTCTATTCCATTTGTCTTCAGGTCTGTTTTGGTGCCAATATAATACTGTTTTTTTTTAGTAAACCTCTGCAACATAATTGGGTATCTGGTACTGTGAAGCTCTCAGCATCACTCTTCTGATTCAGGATGCATTTGGCTCTTCTCTGTCACTTCTGTGTCAGAATGAATTTGGGAAATGTGTTTTGTCTGTGTGTTGTGAAGAATGTCTGTGTTGTGAAGGATGTCATTGATATTTTGATTGAGATTGTGCTGAGTTTGTTCACTGGTTAAGGTAGTATGACCATTTAGATAATACTAATTTTGCTTATTCAAGAACATTGGAAGTATTTCCACTTCTTAAGGTTGTCTTCAATTTTTTTCTTCACCATTTTATAATTTTCATTGTTGACGTTTTTCATCTCCTAGGTTAGATATTTTGCCAAGTATTTTTTAGGGTTTTTTGAATGAGATATTTTTCCCAATTGATTTGAAGCAAGGTTGCTATTGCAATATAGGAATGCCATTGATTTATGTATTGTTATGTATTTGTTATCAGCACTATAAATTTTCTGATGGAGCATTTTAAATCATTTAATAAAAATGTTCATGTCATCAGTAAACAGAGGCAACAGGACTTCTTGTTTCCTATGTGTATGCCATTAGATTTATTCTCTTACCTGTTTGCTCTGGCTAGGGATTCAAGGAGTGGTGAAATTTTACTTCCTTTTTTTTTAATGTTTCAATTTTTTAATTCAGTTTGATGTTGGCATTGGTTTCTCACCTACAGATTCTACAATTTTGAAGAAATGTCCTTCTTTCAATAGTTCCTCTGGTGTTTTAAACCTGAATGAGTGCTGACTGTTGTGAACACGCTTTTCTAAATCTATTGATTATCTCATGGGATTTTTGTACTTAAATATGTTTATATAGTAAATTTTGTATATGTGTGTGTGTGTGTTTGTGTGTGTGTGTGTGTGTGTGTATATATATATATATAAATATATATATATAATTAAAAATGGTTTTTGGTATTGGGAATTGAACCAAGGCATGATTTTCCAATTAGGTTCATATGCCACTACCCACTTTGTATTTTTTTCATATTTTTATTAATGCATTATAGATTTTCAGAACAATGGGATTTATTGTTGCACATTCATATATGAATCTAATATAAAAATAAGCAACATCAGTCCCCAATGTTTCCCTTTCCTTTTTCATAACCTCCCCCAGGTCCTTTTAATACTTTTTTATTCCTTCTTTTTAGATATATGTGACAGCAGAGTATATTATACAAGCATGGGATATACCTTTTTCTAATTAGAATCCCATTCATGTGGTTGTACATGGTGTGGAATTTCAGTGTTCATGATTCATATATAAACATAGAAAAGTTATGTCCAGTTCATTCTAATGCCTTACCTATTCTCATGTTTTTCCCTTACTTTCATTCTCCTTTGTCTACTCCAGTGAACTTCTGTTATTCCCTCTCCATCTCTTATTGTGTATTAGTATCCACATATATAAGAAACTATTTGGCCTTTGGTTTTTGGGACTGACTTATTTCACTTAGCTTGATAGTCCATAGTTCCATCAATTGACTGGAAAATGCCTTAATTTGATTTTTCTTTAAGGCTGAATAATATTCCATTGTGTATATGTATATAACTACATATTCTTCTGGATATTTGATTTTAAGAGAGACTAGGATGAAGTGTCAGAAGCTTGGAAGAGAAAAGCTATCAATATGGTTCTGCAATTCCCAGGTGTCCTTATAGAGAATAAAATTGATGCTTTCACCCCAGGCCATCTGTTCAAGACTAGAACAGCATGTCTCAAACAAAGTGCATGACAATCACATGGAGAGCTCACTCAAACTCAGATTTCTGGGCCTCAACTCAAGAGTGTCTGACTCAGGGGCCAGGGGTGGGTCTGAGCATCTCTATTTCTTACAAGTCCCCATGGTTTGCTAATGTTCCAGGTCTAAACACTTCCAACTAATGATCCTGGTCTAGAAATTTCAGGGGAAATGAAAGTGACATAAAGTCCTCCTTGGGTCCAGTCTTCACCTTCTTTCCCTGCCTCTTTTCCAAGTGCCCTACAGAAAAACCTGTAGCTCCTACTTAGATCATACATGCATATGTCCATAATAAAATGAAGCACTTGACATCCTCCAGTCTCATGGGCCTTCCTAATTTGCAGATCTTTTCCCTGAAGACTGCAAACCCTACCTCTGAACTTCAACCACTGTCTACATATCAGTTTTTGAATCTCATCTTTTGGATTGTTGATTTCCATGTGAATTTCAGAATATCATTTACTCTTAGAATTTTACAATGAATTTGCATGCTATTTTATCTAGGACTTTGTGGGAAAAGGATGTTGCTGACTACATTGAGATTGCTTTTTTCCCTTTGATAAAAGGAAGCTACCAGTCTGGGACTAACCCTTCTACTGAGTGCCAAGGAGGAGCCTAACATATTGGCCCTTTTGGGTTCCTAGGACTACTTTGAAAAATAATACTTACTGAGTGTCTTAAAAAATCAATTTATTGTACCATGGTTGTGGAGTCTAGGAATCCAAACTGAATTATTATTAGGTATCTGCTCTGAAAGATCTAGGGGAGGATTTTTCCTTGTCTACTTTAGCTTTTAGTGGTTGTTGGAAATCCTTAGCATACCTTGACATGTAGATTCATCTCTAATTTTTCTGTCACCATTTTCACATGGTGTTCTCTTTGCACAGGTAAACTTGTCCAAATTTTCATCTTCTAAGGTCATGAGTCATTAGATTATAGCCCACAATAATCCACTATGACCTCATTTAACATTTACATGTGCAAAAACCTAATTTCAAGGTGAGGTAATGAGCTGATATGCCAGAAAGGACATTATATTCAACTCAGAACATGTCCTAACCACTTAATGTCCCCTATTCCCTGTATTTCCCATGTGAAGTACATACAGGCATCACCCACACTAGATAAACTAGGATATTAAGCTCAGTAAAGTTGTGTTCCAGCCAGAAGTACATGCAACATACAAGGTTGTAGTCACAGTATAGCTGCAGCATGAGTCCACCTGTTCTTTGAAAGAATAGTTCTGTATCCTGAATCTCTGTAGATATGAAACTGATTCCCAGAAGTGATCCTAGAGTACTACAGAGGACTTCAAATCTTTTAGTAACAGTCTTTGAGAATCTTAGAGCAGGAATAGATGCATAAAATAACTGCTCAAATTTACTCATCAAATATTCCCAAAGTTACAATAATATTACTCTTCTAAATTTAGATTACTAGAATGCCCTTGAACATTATATGAGGGTTTATACTATGGAATTTTTTAATTATTTTTTCTTCACTATATATATATATATATATATATATATATATATAATCAACAGAGTGAATATATATATATATGCATATATATATATATGACAGTAGACTGAATTCTGAAATATTATAGATACATACAGTATAGCATATAACTTATTCTAATTAGGATTTCAATCTTATGGTTGTACATGGTATGAGATTTCACTGTGTATGTATTCATAGATGAACACAGGAAAGTTATATCTGATTCATTCTGTCTTTTCTGTTCCCATTTCTCCTATCTTCCATTTATTCCCCTTTTTCTAATCCAATTAACTTGTATTCTTCCCTCTCCCTCCTGATTATTTGTTAGTATCAACATATCATAAAGATTATTTGGCCTTTGGGGGATTGGGTCTGTTATGCTGTTTTTATGTCCTTTTGGGTTTATACTGAGAAGTCGGATAACTTGGTCAAAAGGTGGCTCCATTAGAAGTTTTCTGAGAAATCTCCATACAGCTTTCCAGTATTGGTTGCACCAAATTGCAATCCCACCAGCAATGTATGAGTGAACCTTTTTCCCACATCTTCACCAACACTTATTATTACTTGTATTCTTGATACTTGCCATTCCAACTGGAGTGAGACAGAATGTCAGCATAGTTTTAATTTGTTTTTTTATAATTTGTAGTGATGTTGAACATTTATTTCATATATTTGTTGACCATTTGAATTTCTTGTGTGATGTGCCTGTTCGGTTCCTTTGCCCATTTGGTGATTGAAATACTTGTTTTTACAGTGATAAGGTTTATGATTTCTTTATATATCCTGGAGATAAATGCTGAATTTGATGTGCAGGTGGTCACAGTTTTTCTCCCATTGTAGGTTCTCTTCACATGCTTTTTGTTTTCTTTGATTTCTAAGTGGGCAACTCATGTCACTCTTGAAGCAATTCAATATAAATGATACATGGAAACCAAAATATAACCTACAGGTGTGTCATGATCATTTCAAGAGTCATAAGACCTTTAAGAGGTAAAGGCAGTGTGATAATCCTATTTAAAATCATGAATGTAGGTTTATAAAATGTAGGTTCTTTAACCAAATCCCAGTTTCAGTAAGTCAAAGAGTACAGATAGAAACCTAGTTCTGCGCTGTTATTTGTGTTTTCCCTGAGTGAAGCTGTAGTCACAGGCCCAACACTCTAATGAATTTAGTTTGTTTGAATGAGATAATAAAACATTCTTATGAAAACCCATCGGCCCAGATACTATGATGGTTTAACATTATGTTCTCTTTGCCAGTGTTAGATGTTGACAATTTAAAATATTATTTAGCATTCATCATTGGTTTTCTAAACACAGATGTTTGGGGTGGGTGAGGTATCTACTTGTGATCATATATAAAAACAAATTGGTTCATTCAAAAGTTGACAGATGTTGCTGAGGGTTTTAGAACAATCAGTGAAAGAACTCAAAGAACTCAGTGAGAAGTAAGACTGTACTCTCATTTCAATTGATATATATATAATGTATTAATACAAACTGCCATTTGTTTTGCCTGCTTTTCTATTTTGACTTCAGAAGAAAGACTTAAAGAAGAAAATGTATAAGAAGACACAGGAACACATAAGAGAAGCAAAATCCTAAGACCACAAGTGTATGGAAGAGAAAGTAAAAAGTGTCTTCTCTCCTATACCTTATATCTGGGAATGTTTTATTATGATTCAGAGTAACAGGTTTATAACTACACAAGACACCTCTGTGAATTTCTCCACTGATTAACTTTCCAAATGATCACTGAATTTAATAGAGATCAATCAGTGGATAGTTCAGTAAAAGTTTGAGGCACATGCACTGACTTTTAGATAAAAAGATAAGAGCTTAGGAGATGATTAAAACACCAATATCTGAATTGTTCAGCATCCTTCATTCAAAGCACATGTTGAAAACAAAGCTAGTGTCCTGGGAGGCACCTGACCTTTGTCCAACAGCTGGCAAATAGCACCCTACTAGGAGTAATAAAAATGTTGGGAGTACATTTTGAAGTGTGAGATTCCAGATTAGTTGGTAAAATGATCCGTTGCTTCAGGGAGAAGATAAAGATGGTCTGCTTCTTCACCCTAGAAGTGGTGCATCAAGAGATATGTGGGCTCATGATTCTTTACACTCTGTAAATGGTGTGTGAGCATTTTGTGAGCTTGTTGAGCACTTATGGAAGTAAATACAATGCCTTGTTTTACTTTTGATCACTAGCACCCTGTAGAGTTGCTACAGGGTATAAGCACTCCATGATCATTGTTTCTTCACAAACCATTATCTGTATAAAAGGGCAACTCTGAAATTATAATGTAATCATTTGTTGAAACAGGAGCATCTAGACATGATGTAAAAGGGGGTTTTAAAAAAGGAATTTGGAGTCATCATCAGTGATAGAGAAGATTGGCAGAATTCAGGGGTTACCAGACCCAGGTCCAGGCTCCTCATTACTGGAAAACAAGTATTCAGGAGATTTGAATTAGTGGGAAAGAAATCATATTTACTGAAGATCCAGCACATTGGAAAAGGGAGGGGGCCGTCATCCTCATAGTGTCCTCTTGGGGATCCCAGGGACACAAAGGATTTTTATAGGGAGAGAAAGATGGGATTGTGAGGCAGTGGGAAGGAAGGTTTCTCTCAGCAGAACTTTTGTCATCCAGAATGTGTTTGCATTTCTTCCTTTCTGAATGGACCATCACAATGGAGCTTGGCTTTCTGGGGATAGTACCTATACTTTCTTTGAATAGACATATTTCTTTCTGCATATTAAATGTCACAGAAATTTGCTTGTTTTATGTTGGTATATAAGCAAAGACAAAAAAAGAGGCATGACACATTCTTATTTTATCTGAGATTCGCCAGATGTTCTGGATTTTGTAAATCTAAAGAAACATTATAGAGCAGTTCACATCTTAATCAGTTAGCAACAGCTTTTCTCCAAAATTTAGAAACCTGGCCAGAAGAGAGGGTGTGACTCTGTGTAGATGCACAGGGAGGGAAGGTGAAGTAACTGCCCAGGTCAGCTCCCAGTGAAGATGTCCTCCCCACCTTTTTCATTGAATTTTGTTAATGAATCCAGAGGCACTTTACCATACAACTGTATTTATGTATTTCAAATTTTAAAAACATTTTTTTGTGCCAGTCTCTCAGTAAGTTGTTTAAACTGGCCTCAAATTTGAGATATCATGACTCAGCCTACTGAATAAATAAGGTGACAAGTGTACACCACTGCATCTGGATAAGAGTGTCCACTGTTACACAGAAGCAGTCCTTATTTTATTATTAATGCATTGTTATTAAATGTTTAAACACTCACAAAAATATAAGTATATGGAATACCATGCCAACCTTTTCTGTTATCACCCTGTTTCAAAACTTAGCTCTAAAGTACTAAATATGGGAGGGCAATTCTTGAGCAGGCCAGCATATGATGAAATATTCAGTATAGATTAAAAGAACTTTTAATTTTAAAAAATGCACAAAGATTTTGAATTTTCCTGAAAATGAACTTTTTAAAAATATATAATTTATTATGAATAGAAGAGGAACAATGTAAATGACAAGAAGAGCTCTTAGATGTTCCAGAGTTGTACTCATTTGTGGTAGTTAAATATTAATATGGGTAATTTTGGCTCATTCTATTCATGCTCAGTTTTGATAAATGTATCCCTGTTATCTGAATGCTTAGTAAAACATTGTGGTTGGTATTAGAAGTGTATGGAAATAGAAGTGAAATTTTAACAGATTCTGGATGGGGAGCCCAAGGTAAATACAAATGACATTTACTCTCAATTCAGTAAGAATTAAAAACTTTCTGCTTCATGTAAGCAGGGTTACATTTCCAAGAGGCTGGACTGTGGTACCTGGAGTCTTCTGTACCATCCTGGATGACATCACCTGCCAGCCAAACCCCATCCTGGAAGGGCACCCAGCATCAAGTAGTGAAGGATCTAGTGTGACAGGGGGGAGGTATTTCATCCTCTGTAAAAAGAAGTTCCAGGGGACCAGCACAGTGTTGCTGAGGAAGGTTGGGTTGAGAAGGAGATGGAGGAGGGGAGACCATTGGAGCCTGTTCAGGGGTTCTTTGCAGAGAAGAGGAAGTGGAGTCTGGGTGTTTGTTGGGGGCAGCAGCTTTCCAGAGGTGATAGCATGCCAAGTTTGGAACCAGGAGGGCTTTAGTGTGTGAGAAGCATACTTGGACTGGAATAAGGGAGAGATTTCTTTCATTAATAAGTGTCCTGAAGTGGTGTCATTTGAAATCAAGGTTCAGAACGTGAGCTGCCAGTGGTAATGTTTCCTCTGAAGAAGAACTTGCAGGTTTTTAGGGCAGGTCTGTACTTCACCTGATCAATCTCAGGAGTGGTTATTTTCTTCTTCACTGGTCATTCATCCAAGTTCAACTGAATGGTCCATTTTTTTGATCCAAAAAATGATCCATTTTTTTGTATGCTAAAAATTTACACATCCATGCACAACTTAATGTTGCTGGAAACATTTTGTGTACTTCTTTCTTGATTTTTATTTGGTCTTTCCCAATAAGCAGAGTAGCTGTCCAGTGGTGTTTGTTAACATGGTCCCCAGTGTCTATACAGACATTTAGACCACAGTAGATCCTTTTTGAAGTGCATGATGAGATGACTTTGAGTCCAAATATAATTCACACATGTGCAAATAAGTATTCAAAAGTATTTTGAGCCTGAGGGGGACCATGACATTTTCCAGTAGGAAGGAAAAAGGATTCTGCAGTATGATCCTTCAAGGTATCTCTGAACAGAAAAGCATTATATGTTGAGGAAAAAATTAGCTATATATTGAGATCTGTGTATATCTTTCCTAGGTAGAAGAATCTGGAATTGTTTTAGTTTAGCCTTGATATGTTAGTACTGTAATAATAGTGAGGATATTGCCTTTACTTTCCTTATCTGTATTTCTTGCTTCCAGTTTATTTCTGCATGTAAACTTAAAAAAAAAGTCAAGTGTGAGTGAAGTTCTTACTTTCTCTCAAAATCTGTTGTAAATGATGTTTATATTTTGACCAGTAGAAACTTAGATGTTCCAGAGTTGTACTCATTTGTGGTAGTTAAATATTAACATGGGTAATTTTGGCTCATTCTGTTCATGCTCAGTTTTGATAAATGTATCCCTGTTATCTGAATGCTTAGTAAAACATTGTGGTTGGTATTAGAAGTGTTTAGAAGTAGCAGCACCATTGCCTATGATTCATGACCTGGTAGTTTTCAGGGCTTGCTTGCTGAGTAGGAGAAGGTTTCCGAGCCACAAGTCAGTGACCTGGTTTCTTAAGAGTATTTCCTGATAATGTTGCATTCTAATTTCTACTTCTGTAAATGACAGGTTGTGTTGATGGGATGGGATGCCAAGTAGAATAAGAAGGATGGTGCTCCAATGTCAAGGGAATTTTCTCTAGAAACATCAGATCTCGCACTCAAACCAAGTGTTATCTTGCAGGTGCTAGAGAGAGATTCTGAGGCTGGCCATGAGTCAGTGGATAGGAGACACTTGGAGACCCTGCTGCAAGGTAAGAGGCTCTGGTTTGCATTTGAGCAGCAAGGCAGTGTGGGCTCTCATTCATCATCCACTTGGCAAACCACCACCAATGCTTGAGGATGGAAGAGAGCCCCCCAGATCTGGATTGGGCTTGACTCCAGGGAAATGACACAAACTGTGGGTTAGTTGGGGCCTACATGATGGGGAATTGTGCTCCTGAACATTGCTACTGGGAGGACCACCTGCCTTCTACACACACCCCAGGGTTTTGGCTGCCTGGAAGCCCTGGGATGTGTGTCTAGGTATTAGTGAACAGCAGGAGAGTGGGAGGAATTGGGAGCTTCCAGAAAGAGGAAGAGTTAGAATGCAGGGCCCTGTCAGGACAGGATTCTTGTGGGGGTTAGGATGTGTGGGCTGGGAGAGATGGGAGGGGTGGCAGTGCTGGGAGGGGAATCAGTGGGAGGCAATGCAGGGGCTACTGGCTGAGGAGTAGTAGTTTGAGTCTGGACATTGGCTGAGTGATATTTGCAGAGTTTAGAGAATCCCAAGCTTGGGGACACACACCCAGTAGAGATGTATGTCCTCAAGGATATAGGGCCTGTACCTGTTGGGGGTGAGGTAGGGTCTCTGCAGGGTGGGGGAAGTGTTTCATAGTGACTGCTTGTAGGAATTCATTAGAGAGAAACTTCCTTTTCTTATTAAGCATACTGAAATAGAGAATATGAAATCCAGGTTCTGAAAATCATTTGGCACTGTTTATTTTTTCTCTCAATGAGGAGTCTCCTGCAAACTTGTGACTTTTTCACCATAGTCAATAGGTCCTATCTGGTTGATAGGACTTCATTGTTTTGTATACCAATGACTCCTATAATTTAAAGCAAGCTTACATTGCCAAAAGCACTTTTTGTATATCTCTTCTGGTACTTTGAAGTTTATTTTGCCTTTGCCAGTAAACAGTGTCTTTCCACTGACATTTGTCATCAAATTGTGCAAGCTGAGCACTTGATAACTTTGCTGTCTGTCCCATTCAATGTTTTAAGGCTCACTCTTCTTAAAAACTATCTTGCCACTGAAAAGCTGAATATCCTGGTGTCCTGGTGTAAATGCCAGCCTGTTGCACTTTGTACCCTCAACCCCCAACAACCACAGCATGCCAAGATTGAGGATCCTACCTTGGTGATACCTCCAGCTCCAGGAGCAAAGCCTCTTCCCTGTTTGTGCTTGAAAAGAAGAAGAAGCCCTCAATGCTGGCAGCTGGCTTCCGAGCTTGGATCAGGGAGGCCCAGCAATTGAGAAGTGGGATATTGCAGAAGCTGGAATAGTGTCTGGACCTTCTAAGAGTTCCTGCAGTGTAGGCCCTGTGTCAGTGGGAAGGTCTCCCTCCAATTTCAAAAGTTTTTTTCTGGGAGCTCACTGTATGTTTGAAGCAAGTGAGGTTGATCAGCACTGTGAATTGGACCTTCTCAAAGTCACAAGGAGACGAACAAAAAGGAAAGACCAATATCTAAGATCAGTGTTGTTAAGCAACAGATGCATAGTGCTAGTCTGACTTACTCATATATTGAGGTTTGTGGTTGAAAGAACAGGAAGTTGTTCTGACCAAGAAAGTAGAAGCTGTGAATGGATGGGGTCTTTGTATTTTCAACAAAGTAGAATTGCCTGGTGATTGGTCTTTGTCTAATACCATGCACTCCATTTTCCAGGAACAGGCCTTATGATGATGACTCTGGTAGGTGATCATTCTGTGTGTGAGTATTGCCTATAGTGGCATCAACTGTGCTGCTGGTGACATAGGCATTCTGCTCATGGGCCATTATCAATCTGTGCCTGTTTTGGTAGCTCTATTTGGAGATGTGGAAGTTCTTGCAGCACTGTTTGCTGGTCAACACATGATGTTATTTATCCTGGTACATCAGTAGCTGATAGAGCAGACTGTGTACTTGCATGTGTATTGGAGAACCAGCCTTTGACCATGGACTTGAGGTTATTTGAGGAAGAAAGCTGTGACATACTGTATAATTGGACCAAAAACAAAGATGGCAAAATGGATATTGATATTGTACTTGTGATAGACATGTCAAAACCCAACAATCTACCAACAGATGTGAAAACCATGACTGAAGTGAAGAAAGTGAGGAGTTCTGGGATTCTTCTGAGTGAGTGCCAGCAACCCTCCAGTCACTGCACTCTGTACTGCCTTTTGGGGATTTATGAATGAACTCTCTTCATAGCCTCAGTTGATACATGTGCAATATACCTTTCCTCTTGCACTTAAATCATCTGATGTTTTTTAGGGCATAGACTTTTTTTTAAATTTAAGGCCTAATTGAGAAAGAATTCCAGAAGCTTCAGGGCATTTTTATTTATTCCAAAGTACATTTCATTCTGTAGCTACTGCTTTTCTCTCCTACATCTTTATAACCAGTCAGGTGGCTCATCACTGTGTGATCTTCTTTCTGTTTTTATGTGATCCCCTGTTTGTTCTTCATTTTTCTCTCTAGCTTTTGCATAGGAGATAAAACATTCAACACTTTGCATTCTGTTTCTGGATTATTTCACTGGTCATGACATTTCTTGTTCTGTTCATAACTTTTCTGGATATAGCAGTCTTGGATGGCAAGTGTATCCTTTTAAAGCTTGGAATATTTGATTCCACCACCCCCTCCCAATTTTAGAGTTTGAGGTGAGAAGTTTGAAGTGAGGCTTATAAATGTTAATGTAATTAAATTTATACAAGCAAATATAAATTTATATAAATGTGCCTAATGTTTTTCTTGTGTATCTTTTACTATTTTTTTTCTTATTTTATAATATGTCAAGCAGAGCTGATTTTGATCTTACTCTTTTTTCTTTGGGATTCTGTATGAACCATGTATGTATATGTCTATCTTATTTTTAATGTTTGAAATTTTTTCTAGTTTTATTTTATCAAAAAGGTTAATGCCATTAGCCTGAATCTCTATGTTCTTCTCCACGTTTTGCCATGATTTTCTCTTTGGCCTTGAGCCCAAAGCAGTGGTGTTTGCCAACCAAGTACTGAAAGTTTTGAAAATGTGAGCAAAAATAGACTTTCCTACTTAAAATTGTTTCATGGTATATTAGTCATATTAATTGATAATTATTAACAGGAAGGAGATAATTTTTATAAAAAAATTGAGCTTTTGTTTTCTTTCAGTTTATTCTTTTCTAGTTTTTAAGGCTATTTTAAAGTGGAACTTAATGTATCTCAATTTTATATATTAAGATTTACATTTTCATTTATACCAGTTTTGCTTCAATGTGAGTTTATCTTCGAAGTCAAATTGTACAAAATTTATTGAGTCTATAATTTGATCCACTAGATCCTCCAGGAAACATTGTTATTTAATATGTGTAAGATTTTCTCAAATTATTTGGAGAGTTCTTCAGGCCTGGCTACTTGATTTGTAGAGAAGGAAAATTTAAATTAAAATATTCAAGTTATAAAGGCATTTTGAAACCAACTCATATCCTCCTCAACTATAATGGTGGTTATATGTTGTGACTTGTTAACTACCTGTGGGAAATTTCACTGAGCTGTTTCAACTATTATCTTGCAACTATTGTTTTAATATTAAGTGATATTATTCTCAAGACAAATCAAAAGTATGTTTTCCACTGATATTTTGAGAGCCATAGTCATTACACAGTTTTTAAATAACAGATATTTTTACCTCTAAATCTATTTTCTGACAGGGTGCAGTAAGTAAATGTTGCATGGATTTTTATGGAAAACTAAATAACTGTACCCAATGGAAAATATAAACATTTCATCATGTATCTGAATCACAAATATCAAGGTATGTTTCTATTTAGATGTAATAAAATAAGATTTTAAATCACTCCTTCTTTATACTTATAAGCCATTCTTTTAAAAATGATCATAGTAGAGTGACATGATTTTAATGAAACTCTTAAAATTATATGAGCATCTAAATTATAGTTGAATGGTATTCCCTTGTCCACCATTAATACTTGACCATATGCCACAGAATGAGAATTCAGTAATGAACTTTCCTATGGTTGGAAGTATGATTGATATTGGTGTAGAAATGGAAGATCTCTCCTTGAAACATAAATGCTCTTCACAAGGAACTAAAGGCTAATATAATTAGATACCTATAACTAGAAGTTACCATAACTTCTATATTTTGATATGTAAGTGATATTTTTATGTTGCCTTTATAAGGCATGTTGGTAAGGTTACTTTTTTGGTTTTCTATTTTTGATTCTTATTCTTTTGTTATGCATAAAGTTCTTCTTTAGCACCTACTTTGCATTTAGCAGTATTTTGGATGCTAGAAAATATATAATAGCATTTTATTTAATATTTTATTTTTTACTTTCAAGATTGGAAAGGTTGTCTATCCCTTTCTGTTTTAGGACATGAATGTATCTGTAAGGATTTCAAAATGGGGTTAAAATAAATAGAAACACCCAACCAAACAGCACTTAATTTAGAAAACCGCAAGTCATTATATAAAGGGCATGAATCATCCTGTCTTAAATTAAGTGGGCCTGCGTTTTGAAGCCAGGGGCTCATCCCATTAATGAATAGGTTGAGTTCTTTTCTGAGTCTTGAATGTTGTTATATATCTATATCTATCTATATCTATCTATCTATGCATATATTTAGTATAGTAGTATACATATATGCAAAAATACTTATACATACATGTATATGTATGGAATATGACTTCCAAGAGACAGAGGGACATAAAATAATTATAGACATTTGTAGATTTTTAAGCTGAGGCATAATCAGTAACGACTGGCTTTTATTTTTCTTTCCACATTTTCAATTTTGTGAATTATGGTTATACATAACAAGATTTTTTTCTTGCATATTTATACATGCATAAAATTTAACAATATAATTTGATGAGTATTGCTTCCTAGCACTTCTCCTCTCCCTGCTTACCTCTCGTCCCTTGATTTTTAAAAATTATTTCCCATTGATTTTCCTGAGATCATCCCCTCCACCTTTCTTTGTCTTTTTCCTGTCTAGCTTGCATATAGGAGAGAAAGCATATGATCCTTGACCTTCTAAGTTTGACTTATTTTGTTTAATATTATGGTCTCCACCCATTTCTCTACAAATGACATAATTTCATTCTTTTTATGGCTGAATAATCTTCCATATTATCTCACCTCTTTTTGGATTTTTAGTATTAGACACACAGGGAATCTATAATTAGTCCATCATATTGATGATAGTAACAGCACAGTCCTCCTTTCTTATTCGCCTCCAACTTTAGTTTCCTCCTATGTGCCTGCTGTGATCCTTGTGGGTGAGTTTTCATCCTTGTTGTGGAATAGTTTGACATTCCTTGAAAAGCATGCCTGCCAATATTAAGCCAGAAAAATGTCTGCAGTTTGAGGATTGCCTTCATCTTATCTGTATCACAATGTATTTTGACATGTGAACTATAATTCTATATGTAGTATAATTTTGATAAATTATTTGACTTTCTCCATTTCTTCTGGTTGGGAATGTGTTAGT
Source organism: Callospermophilus lateralis (assembly GCF_048772815.1). NCBI lineage: Eukaryota > Metazoa > Chordata > Mammalia > Rodentia > Sciuridae > Callospermophilus > Callospermophilus lateralis. The sequence goes on from NW_027510155.1 coordinate 8,606,090, forward strand.
AAAGTAATAAGTTTCTTCATTAATGAAATAGGTTGATTGGATCAGGTGATTTCTAATGCTGCTTTCATCTTTGATACACCTTTTAATCTTTTCCAGTTATATGATATGTGTTTTTTTTCCTGAGTACCTAAAGCAGTTTTTGTTCATTCTATTTAGTTATACATGGCAGTGGAATGTACTTTGACACATCATACATAAATGGAGTATAACTTCTCATTCTTCTGTTTGTACATGATGTAGACTCACACTGGTAATGTAGTCATATATGCACATAGGGTAATTATGTCAGATCCATTCTGCTATTCTTCCTACCTCCATTCTTCTTCCCCTCCTTTCACTCCTCTCTGCCTGATCCACAGTACCTATGTTCTTCCCTAGGAACTCCAACCCTTATTGTCAATTAGTATCTGAAAATCAGTGAAAATATTCAGCCTTTGGTTCTTTGGGATTAGCTAATTTTGTTAAGCATGGTATTCTCCAGCTCCATTCATTTACCACCAAATGTCATAATTTTATTCTTCTTTAAGGTTGAGTAATATCTGATTGTGTATGTATACCACATTGTCTTCATTCATTCATCTGTTGAAAAGCACTTAGATAGGTTTCATAGTTTTGCTATAACATTGATGTGGTTGCATCACTGTAGTATGCTGACTTTAAATCCTTTGGGTATAAACTGAGAAGTGGAATAACTGGGTCAATTACAAGTTTTCTGAGGAATCTCCTTACTGCTTTCCATAGTGATAATTTGGAAATTTGCCTCTCCACCAGCAAGGTATGAGTGTAACTTTTTTCCTACATCCCCCCAACATTTATTGTTGCTTGTATTCTTGATAATTGCCATTCTAACTGGAGTGAGATGAAATTTCAATGTAGATTTGACTGCCTTTTTGTAATTACTAGAGATGAACATTTTTTTCATATATTTATTGATTGTCTTTTTTTCCTTCTGTGCAGTGTCTGATCAGATCCTTAGTCCATTTATTGATTGGGTTGTTGTTGTTATTGTTGCTGTTGTTATTATTATTATTATTATTGGTGTAAAGTTTTTGAATTATTGATATATCCTGAAGATTAATGCAAAATCTGAGGTGAATGTGGTAAAGATTTTCTCCTGTTGAGTAGGCTTTCTCTTCATATTATGTTTCTTATACTGAGAACAAGTTTAAAGGCCACTTCTTTGATTCCATCCCATTTATTGATTCTTGATTTTACTTCTTGTGCTTTATGGGTCTTGTTAAGAGAGTAATTTCCAAAGCTTACATGGTGGAGATTTGAGCCTACTTTTTCTTCAGTTATTTGCAGGGTCTCTAGGGTTCTAGTGCCTAAGTCCTTGATCCACTTTGACTTTTGTGCAGGGTGAGAAGTGTGGGTTTAATTTTATTTTTCTACGTGTGTATTTCTAGTTTTCCCAGCCCCATTTGTTGAACATGCCATCTTTTCTCCAGTGTATATTTTGGTGCTGTCTTCTAATATTAGATAACTCTATTTATGTGGGTTTTCTCTGTGTCTTATATTTTTTACCATTGTTCTGTGTGTCTAAGTTGGTGCCAATACCATGCTGTTTTTGTTATCATGGCTTGGTGGTGTAGTTTAAGGTCTGGTATTGATTGTGATGCCTCCTGCATCAATTTTATTGGTAATGACTGCTTTGGCCATTCTGATACTCTAATATTTCCAAATGAATTTTATGGGTGATTTTTCTATTTCTACAAAGGAAATCATTGGGATTTTATAGGAATTGCATCGAATCTATAAAGCATTTTGGGTAGTATGGTTAATTTGCCAATATTAATTCTGCCTATCAAGGACATGGTAGATATTTCCATGTTCTAAGGTCTTCTTTAATTTCTTTCTTCAGTGTTATGTTGTTTTCATTGTAGAAATATTTCATATCTTTTGTTTTATATATTCCCAAGTATTTTAATTTTTATGAGGCTATTGTGAATGGGATATTTTCCTAATTTCACTTTCAGTTAATTTTCCATTGTTATACGTACTTCAATTATGGGTGTTAATTACCCAATGGATTTTGATGTATTGTATCCCTGTTCCCAATTATTTCTGAAATTTTTTCTCCCCTGAACTTATCTGTGATCCAATCCTAATCCAGAGAGGTATATTTTAACCTCCAGGTTTTAAATAGTTTCTCTCTCTTTTCTTGTCACTAACTTCTTATTTCTTTCTTTTATGATCTGATTGGGTGCAAAAAATTATCTCTATTTCTTGTATTTACCTTGTACCCCAAAATATGATTTTTTTTTGTATTGGTACCAGGGATTGAACTCAGAGGCATTTGACAATTGAGCCACCTCCCCAGCCCTATTTATATACATGGTCTCACTGAATTGCTTAGTGCCTTATCATTGCTGAAGCTGGCTTTGAACTTGATATCCTTCTGTCTTAGCTTCCAGAGCCACTGGGATTACAGGTGTGTTCCTCTGCGCCTGGCAATATGAAATATTTTAAAGAATGGTCATTGTTTCAGGGAGAAGCAAATGAATCATTATTGAACAATTAAATAGTCCACAGATGTCTATTTGGTCTATCTGATTAATGTTATTTATTTAGTTCTGAAGAGGCCTTGCTGTCAGGGTTTTCTTTTTGGGTGGGCATGGTACAGAAAGGTTTCCCAAAACCACAGTAGTGTGAAGAGCGTGGAGTGTGGTCCTCACAAGGCCTTTTATTTGCCACCACAAACTCTGTCTTCCATCTTTGGCTCCCTACAATGTCACCTCCTCAAACTCCCACCAACACCAGACCATTTTATAGTAATCTTATTTTGTTTAAAAGCTTTGACACAGGGGTTGGGTATATGGCTTAGCGGTAGAGTGCTTTAGCATGTATGAGAACCTGGGTATGGTGTTCATTTCTTAAAAAGAAAAAAAAAATGACTTGCCAAAAATGATTCTGTCCAATGAATAAGCTTATCAAGGGAGATTGAGGGATCAGGGATACAGGCTGGTGTGGGCCATATGTGCAGGTCCTGATCTGAAAGCCTAGAGAAGCAGAGAGGCCCTGAGTGTCCCCATGCATCTAATCACTCATTTTGCAAATTTGACTGAGTCCTGGAGGCCAAAGTGCGAGTCAGTTATGTAGGTTAGAACAGTTTCCAAGATAGTATGTTTGGTGTCCTTCTTTACAGTGAATATTTAGGCATAAAACAAATTAAGTGCAATAAACACAGTGAATAAGGCTCTATAAAGGACATGAACTAGATGTTCAGTGTTCAGGGGTCCAAAACTGGCTTGCTTTTGAGTGAGGCTTCATTATCCTGTGATGACAGGAAGAGTGGGTCTGAACTTGTAAGGAGCAAGGTGGTACCAGAGGCATTGGAGCAGGTGCAGGAATATGAAGTAAAGCCATAGACCCTAAGGGGGGGAGCAAAGTCAAGGGACGGTACAAAGGGATTAGGGAGAACAGTGCCTGGTCATGGGGACTGTGGGCCATGGTGAATATTTTTAGCTTTATTTTAAGAGGAATAGGAAGTTATCTGTGCCTGAAGCAGGGTGGGTGTCATGGGTTGGCTCCTGGTATAAACTTTCTTCATTGAACTGATTTGGTTTTAACCCAGCTGTTATGTTGTGCTTCCATTTTTTTGTGTGCAGAGCAGTATGGGAGAACATAGTGACCTGGTATAGCACCGGTCTAGTGGCATGGAACACCAACTTTGTTATCTGAGGTTGAAGGATGCATTGATTCTCTTTTAGATTTTCATAACTTTTGATGACATAAGAACCTTCATAGTCATTGGTGGCTAGAGCTATGAGAAATCTAGAGTTGTTATGAGGACTAGCTGGGTCATCAATAGTGCCTCTAGGTCCATGTAGTGGGGACCAGAAAAGGCGAGAGATGTATGGGCCAGGCAGTGTGCACACTTTTGTGTAGTGTCAGCTGCAGGCATATGCATTGTAGAGAGGAGTAACTGTAGGCAGAGAAGTGGTAAGGAATAGCTAGGACCAAAGACAAAGCCAGAGCTGGTAAAGTGTGGCTATGAGGTGGGACCTAGTTTGTTAATGCACAGAGCTGTAAGATCAGATCTCATTATAGACACATAGGGCTTCAGGGAAGGAGCCAAAAGGAGGGCTTTGCCTGGCTGCTGTGTTAGCTATACCTCTGGGGCCTAATCATGAATGCATAAAGCTACAAACCTCAGCTGAGAATTCAAGTATGTTGGCAGGGATATGCAGGTGTTGAGAATGGATGTAAACATGCACTATCATTTTGTGAGTGGAGCTGAGGAGAAATGTGTGTGCAGTGGCACAGAACAACTGTCTTCAGGCAAACCTACATGGTGGTGGGGACAGTTAATGGGACTCTGGATGCTGTATATATGTTCATATCACCATGAAACAGAGCTGTTGATACATGTGTATGTAACTACAGAGGCTGCTAAATATGTTGAGCAGTGGCTCCTGACAGGTGTTGGAAGTGGTATTGTGTATGTGCAGCTATCAATCCAGCATTTGGCAGGGTTCATTGATCTGGCTGCAGGGGTCAGTCACAGGTGTTCACCCAAAACATGGCATTGTGCTTGCAGTATGGACTTCAGCCCTTTATGTTCTCATGCACAGGAAAAGGCTGTTTGGGAATCTTGGTTCTGGGTGTGTGGCAACTATAGCTGATGTTACCCTGAATAGACAGGATCTAGAGGTAGTGGTTCAGGTGCTTGGAGATTGTTAATTCAAACACTTTGAGTCTTTTTGTAGTAGGGGAAGATGTAGGGTTCCTCTGTGACTGTTGGTATCCTCAGTGGAAAAAACTTCTAGAGTCTGTTTGGAGCAAGCATCTGAGATATGTAATGGCAAACGCTGAGGCAACTTCAGAAGTGAAGATAGGTTGTTTACAGAAGGAGACAATGCAGAGGTTTTGGGGGTTCTGGGCAGAGCAGCCACTGGGGCCATGATTTCTTCTGCTGCAAGTTGATCTGTGTTTTGTGCCAATTCTTCTTCATTCCAGGCCATCTCTAGATACCTCATCTGTTCTTGTCTACTCAGCAATCTGGATTGGGAGAAACTGAATCAGGATATTTGGGTACTACACTGGAAAACCTGGGGTGATGGTTGTTACACTATTCTCCTTTTGCTAGTGAGTGGAACTGGTGGGCTCCTTGCTCCCTTTTTGTGTTGAGCAGAGTTATGTCAGGGACTGGATGATGCAGAAGAGTGACACTAAACTTGCTTTTGGTGCAGTTATTCTGTTGTTTTCTTCTAATCTGTTGTTTTGTCTTAAATTCATTCCTGAATTTTTCCAGTTTTTTTTACATGGACATCTTAAGTCTGAGATCTTCTTCTCTGCCATTTTACTGAATAAAGTAGGAGGAAGAGTACATTATTTGTTTCCTGCTATGAATGTAGGTAGCTGTGCTATGGAAGACATGATGAGTCCTGCCCACCCGTGTCTGGGTGTGGGTGGTTCTCAGCTGCCCACCATTGAGACCCATCTGGGCTTGGTGTGGTGTCTGTCTCACTGTATGGGTCTTGGGGGTCTCAGGAGAGTCCCACTCATGTCTTGGAGGGGGTCTGTACAGAATAGCCAGGCATTGATCACAGTGCAGTAGGTGGACCTTCCAGGAGCCAATCACCTATGGTCATGCAGATTGTGGAACATGCACTAGTGTTTATCAGTGTCAGCTGGCAATGACTATTTTGCCATTTGGTTGACAGAGATAATGGCAGAGCTGCTTCAGTAGGCCACTTGGCAGAAGTTGTTTCTTAATTGTCTGCAGGATGGGCAGGGCCTGGAGAAAGATTGTGTATATAAACCTGGGGATTAAAATTATTGGATATAATCCCCTTGGGAAGATTCACCAGGCTGCCAAAAATTGTGAACTGAAAAGAATTGACGGTTATCTGGGACATGGATATCATGTTGCTAGTACCGACCATAAAAATAGGTAATAGGGTCTGGGAGGCCAGGGCTGAGGGATAAGGGACCAATGAGGAAAGCTGGGCTGGTGAAATGAAAGCCTGAACCATCCAAGCTGTGCTGGTAGGGGCAGAGCAGAAGGGAGACCAGTTTTCCTTTCAACAGGATGTTTGACTTTAATACCCTGTGGAGTCCTCAGTATCCAGGACCTGCAGACCTTGGAAGTTTAGTACCCAGGAATTCTAATGGGCAGCAAAACAAAACCAAATCTTCAACTGACTTCCCAGACAGTTATAAGTTCCCTATAGGGTGACTGATTAAAAAATGAATGAATAAATACAGCAACTTTTAATGTACACATTTTCAAAACCATTGGAAAGTTTTCAGATACAATCTACTATATGTTGTGTCCTGAGGACCTCACAAGGACTCTGAACTGGGAAGATGGCTCCATGTTCTTACTTCTTTTATTATTTTAAAAATTTCTTCACGGTATTGTATTTAGGGGTATGTCTTCTACCCTTAAAAATAAGATTTTACTTATTTCCCAAATGCTTCACTCACTAGTTCATCAAATTCTTAAGGATAACTTGGTGTCATCTTTATCATCCAACCATCTTCATAACAACAGTTGTTGACAAGCCCTAAATTTTTTACAAATAGTTCATGAACTTCAGTTACCTTTCAACAGAGGACACTAGAGTGCACTGGCAGCTTTCACACTTTTCAAAACACCAAACACAACATGCTTTTTCAATTTTGTCACCACTTTAGTCAAACTAAGCTAAAAAAAGCATCTGCCAAAAGCTTCTTGCACAAAATTCCACAATTGCTGATTCCACTGTTCCAGTATGCTTTCCTGTAGTAATCCATTACTGTGTATGTGTTCAATCAGGGAGAGCAGAGCATTGGTTGAGAGCATTCAGGCAGTGCAGGCTCTCAGTCACCAGGACCAAGGGAGCAGTACACAAAGGTGCCTATCCTGCACAGAGAAGCCTGCTGCTGCCCTACTGTACCTTGCCCTACCCTGTTCTGAAGGGACCGAGGGTATCAAAGGTAGGCCCGGGTGGTGGTTTATGCATATAAATACTTATTTACCCAAAGTGTGAGGTCTCTCTGTGGCTATCAATTTCACAAAAAACAAATAAAAATATCAGTACATTTTTGAGTTTCACACCCAGTCCTTTAGGGTCATGATGACACTAAGAAAATGTTTGCAATGAACAAAGATTTGCCATTCTGTGTATCAAAATACATTTTTAACTTTCACAAATTACTTGTTCACCAATGGCCAAAAGAGTAGGGACTAGAACAAGAGAAAAAGAATACTCAAATATCTGGAAGAAGAGTAAAATGGAATTGGTAGGTAGTGGCATGCACAGTTTTAAATGTTGCACAGAAGTTACCATCCAATCATCTATATGAGGAGCATTGAACAGCTCAAACCTTAATCAACAGCCCAGTACCACTACTCTTCATCTTCAAAACATTGTAGCTGAGAAATCTATTTCATTTGTTAAACTTGAATTCCTTCTCTTACCAAGGACACTACATATTTTTTCTATGTTCATATGTCACTGTCACTTGTGCATCTGTAAAAGAGTACTTTATCTGATTTAAATTAGAATTCCAAGGTTGGAAATGTAGCTCAGCATTAGAACACTTCTTGCACAGCAAGGTCAAGGGTAAGAGTACAATCCCCAGAACGATAACAGCAACAACATTGTCATCATCATCAACATAATAAATTTTAAAAAGAGAGGTAGAAAAAAAAGGAATTCTTCTTTTCAATTCATTATTTCTTAGAACACCTTTGCCAACATGAAGAAGCATTTGTGTTTTCTTCTATACATTTCTATATAGACGTCCTATAGTGCATTTCATCTATTGTAGGTATTATTACACGTACATTTCTTATATATGTATATTTTATTTCAATATTTTCATTGCATCATAATGAAAATAGAAGAGAGCAAGTATAAAAGATTATTACTACTGCAAAACTATTGCTTACTTCTTTAAAGTTTTGCTTAAAAATACTGAAGTTCTCAACTATTTTTATTTATTATTTAATTCTATTCATTTCTACTCATAACTGAATACTTTTTTATGCTAAAAATACTGCACAGCTACTTATTTTGTATTTCACATATTCTACTATCTCAAAGAACTCTTACATTAAAAACTTTCTTTACATAACCAGTTAATTAAAACTGAAGTGCTAGGATTCAGTTTCAAATAAAACAGTTCTTCCTCCTTTTCAATTAGGCATCAATGGAGGTAAGAAATTTTAAACTGCCTTTGTGAAAAATTAAGACAGTATTAAATACTGAACATTGAAAATACCTGATTCACATATATCCTGTATATCTAAATGCTGAATTAATTTAACCATACTAATTTATTTGGGTTCTTTTTCCTTTGGCATTAAGTTACTTGGGAAAAAAATAAGATAAATAGGGGATAATTTGCTTTTAGTTTGGTATTTTGATGTAGAGTAGGTATCCAGCCTACTTTATCTATAGTAATTTTAAGAATTGAACATAATTTAAATGCCATCCATGTGATGAGAAGTGCCATAAATCATTTTTTTTGTCTCGCATTTCACTTAAGGTAAGGCACCATGGATTATATGATGGTTCTTTATTTTGTGTATGAAGAAAAAAAATATATGCTGCCAATTATACTTGTAATGCAGTCTGAATTATTAGTGGCATTCCAATATCACTGTTGTTAAAATGATTGAAGAAAGCATCTAAGACTTATTGAAATATAGTTTTTTAAAAAAATATCTGGAGATCCAACATGGCGGCCGGCGAGGAAGCAGCACTTTCAATATCTCCACATTAACGGGATCAGAAACACCCATTAAAACAGCTACATTCTACCTACTGAGGATCTTCTAGCAAAATTCCGTTGAAAGGGGACCTGCCGAGAATTAGTAAGTTTATTAGACATGACAGTTTGCTCCAGACAAGTGAAACTTGACCGGCAGCGCGGGCTCAGAGTCCAATCCGGCGGCCACCCGCCGCTTCTGCAAGCGGCAGGCGGCCCAGAGCAGCGCGGCAGAAGGGTCCCCGCCCGGCCAGCAGACAGCTCCCGCCATCCCGGCTACCCTGGCGGCCCTGCTCTCGCTGGGCGAACAGCCACCCCGCCCGCCTGGTTCTTAGCCACGCGGCTGCAGTCACCCGGCTTTACAAGCGGCCCCCGGCGGCCCTGCTCGGCGAGAAGGGTCCCCGCCCGCCCTGCAGACAGCTCCCGCCATTCCGCTCTTTCTCTGCAAACAGCCACCCCGCCCGCCTGGTTCTTAGCCACGAGGCTGCAGCCGCCCGGCTTTACAAGCGCCCCCGGCGGCCCTGCTGGTCGAGAAGGGTCCCTGCCTGGCAGACAGACAGTTTCCGCCATCCCGGCTACCCTGGCGGCCCCGCTCTTGCCCTGCAAACAGCCACCCCGCCCGCCTGGGTCTTAGCCACGCGGCTGCAGCCACCCGGCTTTACAAGCGCCCCCGGCGGCCCTGCTCGGCGAGAAGGGTCCCCGCCAGGCCGGCAGACAGCTCCAGCCGTCCCGCTCTTGCTCTGCAAACAGCCACCCCGCCTGCCTGGGTCTTAGCCACGCGGCTGCAGCCGCCCGGCTTTACAAGCGCCCCCAGCGGCCCTACTCGTCGAGAAGGGTCCCTTCCCGGCCGGCAGACAGCTCCCACCATCCCGGCACTCCTGGTGGCCCGCCCACTCTGCGAAGGGTCACCCCGACCGGCTCTTAGCCACGCGGGCGCCGTCTGCCTGGCTCTGTGGGCGCCCCCGGCGGCCCAGCGCAGCCAGAAGGGTCCCCGCCTGGCCCGACAGAAGGCCCGTGCCCTTCCGGCTCTGCTAACGGCCCTGCCCACCCGGGAAAGGGCTCCCCCCCTTGAGAGGACAGGAAGGAAATCTAACCAAGCCTCTATGAATTAGCGAACTGGGATCTAAAACCAGAGATTGTGTCAGACCAGAGACAAGCCAGTTCCACCTCTCCCTTCGGTCACTCCTGCAAGGAGCCAGGGGCCCGCCATAGCAGAGAGGGGAAGTCACCAAAGATCGGCCAAAGAGATTCCTTCCCAGCGGATTCTAAATTAGCAGGAGTGGCACAGGAGCCGGCCGGAGCTGGCGGGAACCGCGGCAGCGGCACGGGAACCGGCGGGAGCCGAGGCGGTGCTGACGCAGGAGCCGGCGGGAGCCGCGCGGCGCGGGTCTCCCAGCTACCGCTCCCACCAGTGCTGACAACTGAGGTCTCTTGCAACAGATACGGGGGCATGGCTACCAGAAGGTAAGCAAATTTGCTGGGGGTTCTCAGCCCCAAGCTCTACAAACTTAGGGCCTGAGGGAGGCAAACAAGGAGAGTGTGCCCAGGCACTAATGAAACAGCTGCTCCACGCGTGTGCATGGTAGGCGGAACTGTGACCACCGACAAAACAGGCCCAGTGGACCGCCAGACACATCGCTACAGTTGGGGGAGGGGCAGAGCCGCCGGGTGCCTGCAAGCTAGGCGGACCCACTACCCACCAGCAGAACAGGCACAGCAATACACAGAGCGGCAGAGCCACCCCCCGAGCCTACAAGGTAGGCAGACCTGCGACCCACCGGCAGGTCAGGCCCAAAAACCTGCGGAGGGGCACAGCTGCCCCACGTGCCTGCTAGGTAGGCTGAACTGTGACCACCAACAGAACAGGCCCAGCGGCCGGCCAGACACATCGTCCCGCCCCAGTTGGGGGAGGGGCAGAGCCACCGGGCGCCTGCAAGGTAGGCAGACCTGCGACTCACCAGCAGATCAGGCCCAGTGACCCGCGGAACGGCAGAGCCACCCCCGCACCTGCAAGGTAGGTGCACTTGCCACCCACCGGCAGGTCAGGCCCAGAAACTCTCGGAGGGACTCAGCTGCTCCACGCACGTGCAAGGTAGGCGGAACCGTGACCACCGACAAAACAGGCCCAGTGGCCCGCCAGATACATCGCCCCGGTCGGGGGAGGGGCAGAGCCGCCACCAGCACCTTTTAGGTAGACAGATCTGCAACCGACAGACAGAACAGGCCTAGTGGCCAGCGGACGGGCAAAGCCGCTGCTCACGCCTGCAAGGTAGGCGGACCTGTGACCACCGAAAGAACAGGCCCATCAAAAGTACAGGTACAGCGGCCTCCTGGCGTGGTAGGCACATTGCCTCAATTGGAGGAGGGGCAGAGCCACCGCCAAAGCCTGCGAGGGAGACTTTGCAGCTATACAAGAGCAATATAAATATATAGGGGGAAAAATCAATAACACAACAGTTTCACCAAGCAGAAAGAAACGCGATCAGTATGAAAAGACAAGGAAAGAAAGGACCACAAGCAATGCAGGTCAACTCAACTTTAGAAGAGGTAATATCTGCAGCAGATGGAATGTCAGATAAAGAATTCAGGGTATACATGCTTCAGATGATCTGGAGTCTCAAGGAAGACATTAGACAGCAAAATCAGACAATGAAAGACCACTTCGACCACTTCGACAATGAATTACATAAACAAATCCAAGAAGCAAAAGATCAATTATACAGGGAGATAGAGGTTATAAAAAACAAACAAACAGAAATCCTGGAAATGCAGGAAACAATAAACCAACTTAAAAACTCAATTGAGAATACTACCAGCAGAGTAGAACACTTAGAAGATAGAACATCAGACAATGAAGACAAAGTATTTCAACTGGAGAAGAACATAGACAGCTCAGCAAAGCTGTTAAGAAACCATGAGCAGAACATTCAAGAAATATGGGATAACATAAAGAGACCCAACTTAAGAGTCATGGGGATACAGGAAGGTATTGAGGTCTAAACCAAAGGAATGAGCAATCTATTCAACGAAATAATACGAGAAAACTTCCCAAACTTGAAGAATGAGACAGAATCCCAAATCCTAGAAGCATACAGGACGCCGAATGTGCAAAATCATAAGAGATCCACACCTAGACACATTATAATGAAGATGCCCAACATACAGAATAAGGAGAGAATTTTAAAAGCTACAAGAGAAAGGAAGCAGATTACATTTAGGGGTAAACCAATCAGGATAACAGCTGATCTTTCAACACAGACTCTGAAAGAGAGAAGATACTGGAATAACATATTTCAAACACTGAAAGAAAATGGGTTCCAACCAAGAATTGTGTATCCCGCGAAATTAAGCTTCAGGATGGAAGATGAAATTAAAACCTTCCATGATAAACAAAAGTTAAAAGAATTTGCAGCTAGAAAACCATCTCTTCAAAACATCTTCGGCAAAATATTACAGGAAGAGGAAATGGAAAATATCAATGAAAACCAACAGCGGGAGGTAGTACAGTAAAGGTGGGGGGGAATAATCAAAGAGGAAAACAAACCATGTTTAGTAACATAAATAAACAAATATGGCTGGAAGAACAACCCATATCTCAATAATAACTCTAAATGTTAATGGCTTAAACTCACCAATTAAGAGACACAGGCTAGCAGAATGGATCACTAAACAAGACCCAACAATATGCTGCCTTCAGGAGACGCATTTGATAGGAAAAGACATACATAGACTGAAGGTGAAAGGTTGGGAAAAATCATATCACTCATATGGACTTCGGAAACAAGCAGGAGTGTCCATACTCATATCAAATAAAATAGATTTCAAGCCAAAGTTAATCAAAAGGGATGAAGAGGGACACTACATACTTCTCAAGGGAACCATACACCAACAAGACATAACAATCATAAATATATATGCCCCAAACAATGGTGCAGCTATGTTCATCAAACAAACTCTTCTCAAGTTCAAGAGTCTAATAGACCACCATACAATAATCATGGGAGACTTCAACACACCTCTCTCACCACTGGACAGATCTTCCAAACAAAAGTTGAATAAGGAAACTATAGAGCTCAATAACACAATTAATAACCTAGACTTAATTGACATATATAGGATATACCACCCAACATCAAGCAGTTACACTTTTTTCTCAGCAGCACATGGATCCTTCTCAAAAATAGATCATATATTATGTCACAGGGCAACTCTTAGACAATATAAAGGAGTAGAGATAATACCATGCATCTTATCTGATCATAATGGAATGAAATTGAAAATTAACGATAAAAGAAGTAAGGAAAAATCATGCATCACTTGGAGAATGAACAATAGGTTACTGAATGATCAATGGGTTATAGAAGACATCAAGGAGGAAATTAAAAAATTCTTAGAGATAAATGAAAACACAGACACAACATATCGGAATCTATGGGACACATTGAAAGCAGTTCTAAGAGGAAAATTTATTGCTTGGAGTTCATTCCTTAAAAAAAGAAAAAACCAACAAATAAATGATCTAATACTTCAACTCAAAATCCTAGAAAAAGAAGAGCAAAACAACAGCAAAAGAAGTAGAAGACAAGAAATAATTAAAATCAGAGCTGAAATTAATGAAATCGAAACGAAAGAAACAATTGAAAAAATTGACAAAACTAAAAGTTGGTTCTTTGAAAAAATAAATAAAATCGACAGACCCTTAGCCACGCTAACAAAGAGAAGAAGAGAGAGAACTCAAATTACCAGCATACGGGATGAAAAAGGGAATATCACAACAGACACTTCAGAAATACAGAAGATTATCAGAAATTATTTTGAATCCTTATACTCCAATAAAATAGAAGATAGTGAAGGCATCGATAAATTTCTTAAGTCATATGATTTGCCCAGATTGAGTCAGGAGGATATTGACAATCTAAACAGGCCAATATCAATTGAGGAAATAGAAGATACCATCAAAAGACTACCAACTAAGAAAAGCCCAGGACCGGATGGGTATACAGCAGAGTTTTTCAAAACCTTTAAAGAGGAACTAATACCAATACTTTTCAAGCTATTTCAGGAAATAGAAAAAGAGGGAGAACTTCCAAATTCATTCTATGAGGCCAACATCACCCTGATTCCTAAACCAGACAAAGACACTTCAAAGATAGAAAACTACAGACCAATATCTCTAATGAACCTAGATGCAAAAATCCTCAATAAACTTCTGGCGAACCGGATACAAAAACATATCAAAAAAATTGTGCACCATGATCAGGTAGGATTTATCCCTGGGATGCAAGGTTGGTTCAATATACGGAAATCAATAAATGTTATTCACCACATCAACAGGCTTAAAAATAAGAACCATATGGTCATCTCGATAGATGCGGAAAAAGCATTCGACAAAGTACAGCATCCCTTTATGTTCAAAACTCTAGAAAAACTAGGGATAACAGGAACATACCTCAACATTGTAAAAGCAATCTATGCTAAGCCTCAGGCTAGCATCATTCTGAATGGAGAAAAACTGAAGGCATTCCCTCTAAAATCTGGAACAAGACAGGGATGCCCTCTCTCACCACTTCTGTTCAACATAGTTCTCGAATCACTGGCCAGAGCAATTAGACAGACGAAAGAAATTAAAGGCATAAAAATAGGAAAAGAAGAACTCAAATTATCACTATTTGCAGATGACATGATTCTATACCTAGCAGACCCAAAAGGGTCTACAAAAAAACTATTAGAGCTAATAAATGAATTCAGCAAAGTGGCAGGATATAAAATCAACACACATAAATCAAAGGCATTTCTGTATATCAGCGACAAATCCTCTGAAATAGAAATGAGGACAACCACCCCATTCACAATATCCTCAAAGAAAATAAAATACTTGGGAATCAACCTAACAAAAGAGGTGAAAGACTTATACAATGAAAACTACAGAACCCTAAAGAGAGAAATAGAAGAAGATCTTAGAAGATGGAAAAATATACCCTGTTCATGGATAGGTAGAAGTAACATCATCAAAATGGCGATATTACCAAAAGTTCTCTATAGGTTTAATGCAATGCCAATCAAAATCCCAACGGCATTTCTTGTAGAAATAGAGAAAGCAATCATGAAATTCATATGGAAAAATAAAAGACCCAGAATAGCAAAAACAATTCTAAGCAGGAAATGTGAATCAGGCGGTATAGCTATACCAGACTTCAAACTATACTACAGAGCAATAGTAACAAAAACAGCATGGTACTGGTACCAAAACAGGCAGGTGGACCAATGGTACAGAATAGAGGACACAGAAACCAATCCACAAAACTACAACTATCTTATATTTGATAAAGGGGCTAAAAGCATGCAATGGAAGAAGGATAGCATCTTCAACAAATGGTGTTGGGAAAACTGGAAATCCATATGCAACAAAATGAAACTGAATCCCTTTCTCTCGCCATGCACAAAAGTTAACTCAAAGTGGATCAAGGAACTTGATATCAAATCAGAGACATGGCATCTGATAGAAGAAAAAGTTGGCTATGATCTACATACTGTGGGGTCGGGCTCCAAATTCCTCAATAGGACACCCATAGCACAACAGTTAATAACTAGAATCAACAAATGGGACTTACTCAAACTAAAAAGTTTTTTCTCAGCAAAAGAAACAATAAGAGAGGTAAATAGGGAACCTACGTCCTGGGAACAAATCTTTACTCCTCACACTTCAGACAGAGCCCTAATATCCAGAATATACAAAGAACTAAAAAAATTAGACAATGATATAATGAATAACCCAATCAACAAATGGGCCAAGGACCTGAACAGAAATTTCTCAGAGGAGGACATACAATCAATCAACAAGTATATGAAAAAATGCTCACCATCTCTAGCAGTCAGATAAATGCAAATCAAAACCACCCTAAGATACCATCTCACTCCAGTAAGATTGGCAGCCATTAGAAAGTCAAACAGCAACAAGTGCTGGTGAGGATGTGGGGAAAAGGGTACTCTTGTACATTGCTGGTGGGACTGCAAATTGGTGCGGCCAATTTGGAAAGCAGTATGGAGATTTCTTGGAAAGCTCGGAATGGAACCACCACTTGATCCAGCTATTCCACTACTCGGTCTATTCCCTAAAGACCTAAAAAGAGCACACTATAGGGACACTGCTACATCCATGTTCATAGCAGCACAATTCACAATAGCAAGACTGTGGAACCAACCTAGATGCCCTTCAATAGACGAATGGATAAAAAAAAATGTGGCATTTATACACAATGGAGTATTACTCTGCATTAAGAAATGACAAAATCATAGAATTTGGAGGGAAATGGATGGCATTAGAGCAGATTATGCTAAGTGAAGCTAGCCAATCCCTTAAAAACAAATGCCAAATGTCTTCTTTGATATAAGGAGGGTAACTAAGAACAGAGTAGGGAAGAAGAGCATGAGAAGAAGATTAACATTAAACAGGGATGAGAGGTGGGAGGGAAAGGGAGAGAGAAGGGAAATTGCATGTAAATAGAAGGAGACCCTCAGGGGTATACAAAATTACATACAAGAGGAAGTGAGGGGAAAGGAGGGAAAATATAAGGGGGAGAAATGAATTACAGTAGAGGGGGTAGAGAGAGAAGAAGGGAGGGGAGGGGGGAGGGGGGATAGTAGAGGATAGGAAAGGCAGCAGAATACAACAGACTCCAGAATGGCAATATGTAAATCAATGGTTGTGCAACTGAAGTGATTCTGCAATCTGTATATGGGGTAAAAATGGGAGCTCATATCCCACTTGAATCAAAGTGTGAAATATGATATATCAAGAACTATGTAATGTTTTGAACAACCTACAATAAAAATTAATTAAAAAAAATTAAAAAAATAAAAAAAATATCTGTAAAAATCACTATAATGCTAGTAATTTATTAATTAAAATACTTTTAGTTGGTAAAATTAATAGTATTGATTCCAATAGCTACCAATTATAGAGCTGTTGCTTGTGCTGGAAACTCTTCAAATGTTTTACATACATTCTCCATTAAGCATCACAGTAGACCCTGAGAGATACTCATTTTAATCCTTACTTTTTTAGAAAACTAAGACAAAGACTGTGGGATAACTAGTATATCACAGAGCCTAAAATAGAACTTATACTGAAGATGAGTTAAATCTCAAGGCCACATCCTTGCTAAGCAAGTGGGCTGTTCTGCTCTGAGGATGTGGTTCTATGTTAGAGCCCGTCCTTACCAAGAATGTTTCAAGCCTGGGTTCCATCTCCAGCACCACGAACACAAAGAAAAATAAATAAAATCAATGAAACTTGGTACAGTGGCACATACCCATGATTCCAGTGACTTAGGATGCTGAGGCAAGAGCATTGGATGTTCAAGGCTAGGGTGGACAACTTAGTGAGACCCTGCATCAAACTTTTTTTTAAAAAAATAAAATGTGCTTAGAATATGACTCAATAGTTGAGTGCCCCAGGGTGCAATCTCCAGTATCAGAAACAAGAAATAAGAAAGTGTCAATAGCATAGGCCAATCATTCATTAATTTAATAAGTAATGACAGCTAGTAAATATTATGCCTTCTTCAACAGAAAATAGAGGAATTATGAGTTACTTAATGTTTATAATTGCATAAATAGTTGTGTGTTTCAAAATGTGTCTTATGAATTCCTAACAAAGCCTCTTATTTGCCTCTTATGCCTGTGCCTATGGCAATTCAGCAGTGGTGGCTCTTCTAGTGAAGAGGAAATGCAGTGTCGACCTGTGACAGTGAAGGCAACACACCATTGATGAAGGAAGATGCAGCTAATGGTTTTGCAGGAAATGAATTTGATGAAATGCTTAGATGAAAAATTGAGTAATGCCAGTTAGTTATAACGAATGAGTGAAACGTGAAATATTTTTCTTGTATTTCTCAAATTTACAATGTATTTCTTGGTTAAAACTGACAGGCCCTACAATATGAAGAAGAGGAATGTGCAATTATTCTTCTATAGCATGGTGCCAATACAAATGTTCACAGAAACAAGTGTGAAACTCCTCTCCACTATGCTATCTTTTATAGGAGCACATCAGTAATAATAAAACTGCTTTCATTCAATGCAGATATTGAAGTCAAAAACACGGTATATTCATCAATCATCAGAATTTCCAAAATATTTGAAATGTTTCTTTAAAATTAACAGTGATGTATGTTAACAAATACTGATTATAAGCACAATTTTTTGATTGAAATAGTATCAAATGTTGGAAGTTTTCCTTGTGTTTCTACTTCTTTTGTAGCTCATGTGTATGTTTAGTTTGCCTTCATGAATTGAGTCCACATCTAGAATTCAAGAGACTCATGCAGAAATCTTAACTTCAAGCTTCTGTGAGGGAACCTGATGTGGTCCCCCTTGTACCATAGTACTGTGTGGTGTGGTGTGCAGGGTTTGCCTCCCACATGCTGGGCACACATGTTCTTCAGTTTGCTACTGGCAACTGCAGCATTCATTCAGATCACCTACTTTGCCTCTATAAATGAGGTTACAACTCCTCTTTTATAATATATTTTGATAAAGATTTCATGTTGGTTTCTACTGATATTCAAGAATATGTCCTACATAATATATTATGAATCTCTTTCAAATGGGATTAAATTTTTGAATTTAGAATATGGCATTTAAATAGTTTATTTTTTATATACTATAAAAATCATGTTCCCATTGAAATTTTTGAAAGGCTGGTTAGGTTACTTATTGCTAGAAGTGTATAAATTATTGCTAGAAGTAGATAACTCATGGATTGTTCAAGATGTACTATGTATTACTCTTAAGATTTGTTCCTTAAAAATGCAAATGATTTAGTGTCTTTCATGATAATAAAAATAATCTGTGTAGATCAGCATAAATATTGTTGATACATGATATTTCTGAATTAAATTTTGCCTTAAATTATAAATAATTTAAGTATCAATTAAAGTGAAATGAGAGTAAAAACAAATTTGGAAAGTACCTTAGCATTATGTTACCAGGATTGTCATTACAATTGAGAATACATTTCCAATATTATTTTTATTAGGGTTTATAGTTTTACATAGTAGTTGAGTTCATCCCAACAAAATCATACATGCATGGAATTCCAGTTGAGTTCATGATTCCCTCTTTTCCCTCTTGTCCTACTCTTCCTTCTCTATTCTCCTCCTCCTATAGTCCTGGACTTCCTTGCACTTGTTTGTTTATTTATATTTGATTGTTTCTTTTTACTTATGCATAAAAGTGTAGTTTCCTATGATATATATGCATATAACATGAATTTTAAGGAATTCTGTCTTCTTTGCCTTCCCATTCCCATTCCTACTCTGCCTCTAAATCTCCTTTTTTCACACTAATGATCTTCCCTACAACTTTTAATATTCTGTTCTTCCCTTCTCTTTTTATTTACTTAACTGCAGCTTCCACATGTAAAACATTTGACCTTTGAGTTTCTTAGTTTGACTTATTTCAATTAGAATGATATTCTTTTATCCCACCCATTTACAAGGAAACTATTCTATGCAGCTTGGTATTTCTGAAAAAGTAGACATTCTTCAGAATATGACTGATACACCCTAGTAGTGAGTTGAGAATTTGGCTTGTTAATTGAATATAATAATTACATTCTTTACTAATATGTACTAGGGAATGGGGCTACTGAGATAGAAGATACAGTTTATGTCCTCACAATGCTCTTGGTTGAGGTGGATGCATGTTACATAACTCCTAGATGCCATGATGAATTCTTGATAGTGGCAAAGATCCATAGAAACAGTCATGTGTGAAGCAGTTTTGAAAAATGGCTGGAGTTCATGTGGCCACTCTAGGCAGAGGAGAGGCATTTCAAAATAAAAGAAGAATGGGAAGAGAAGAGAGTGGCTACTCTTAATTTACATGATTATTATATGATTATGTTCATACAGCATTTTGTAAGATTAAGTTTAGTTAGGAAGTAGTAATTTCATGAATAAACTATTTTGTTGTTTTTCAGAGTGGCCAAGTACCACTTTTATTCACCCCGAAGAAAAACAGACAGATGATGGTAGAAATTTTTATTAAGAATAAAGCAAACATATATGCAATTGATGGTAAGGGAAGGTATAGTAATTTATTTTTTTTAAAAAAAGCTTAATATTGTAGTAATATCACTCAAGTTAAAAATATTAAATTAATAGGAATGACATAATCGATGGAATAGAGTAAAATATATGAACATAAAATATAATTAGAGAGAAAATCAGTTATTAAAACTGAGCAACAAAACTCAGAGTATGTAATATGATGCATATGCCCTTATAATCATTGGCTAATGATTATTATTTGATTTTGTTGATCACATGATCTTGTGTTAGAGTTTTCATGTGAGTTTTGTCAAATATGGACATTTAGTTTGTTTTTTAATTCAGTATTGAAGTTTTTAAACTTTTTGTAATATTTTGTCTTATCCTGATATAGTTTTCTTTTGGAAATGCTGTGTTGAACATAAATAGACATTGAAAATTATTATGTCCTTTGGATGACTATTTGTTTTAAATTATTTAATTTGTAGAATATTGATTTCAGATTTTTCTAAGTGGGGGTTAATTGCTCTTGAAAAATATTGTACATTTCTAATGAAAAACAGGATAACATATGCTTGAAGGCTGCTTGCAAGATTATACATGTAGACTGATTTCAGTGCCTGGGAAATGCTTCTCGGAGTGAATGACTGAAGCAACAATGACTGTTATTATCACCAGTGCTACCGTTATTATGTTACACCCACAAATAGCTCTTTTATTCTTGACCTTTTACTGACTGTGAGTTACAATATATTACATCACCCTGGAAAGAAAACAGAGCTTTATTCATTGAAATCTTTTCCAACTCCAGATGAATGACCTCATCATAGGTACTGTTCATTGAAGGATTTTAAGTTTGTAACTCTCCCCTTTTGGGACAAATGATTTCTTTTATGTGTTTGTTTTCCTTTTAGACTTACAAATGATTTATAAAATACATATTTGATCTTCCAAGATGTATATGTCTGTTAGTGTATGTCAAGCTAGATATAAAATTGGTAAAATGTAAAACAATGGTTTTTTAACTAAATTTATTAAAATACCAAATTTTGAAGTTATCTCTCTTGTTTTAGAAGAGCCCTCATGTTTGCTGTGGAACACAAATCAACACAAATAGTTGAACTGATTCTTCAATGTGGTGTTAATGTGTCTGCTTCAGATAATTGTGAAGAGATTGCCTTGTCTTATGTCATTGCTAGTGGTAATACTGTGTAAGTATTTACATTAAAATACTAATCAACATTAGATTCAGATCCACAATAGTTACACCTGTTGCATCTTACATAGGAGGTGAGATTTCATAGTGTAGCTATGTATGGAACAGTAGTGAGTTAGGATACTTCATCAGTCAGAAACCCTTCAATGGTCTAACCAAGAATCAGTGATGATAGTTTGATTGGGCAAAGAGAAGGATGGGGAGGGACCTTGGGGGCTAGAAAGATGGTGGAAAGAGATAGACACTATTACCTGAGTACATGTATGACTGCACATACAGTGTGATGCTACATCATGTAAAATAAAAAATGAAAAGTTATGTTGCAATTGTGTACAATGAATCAATGTGCATTCTGCTATCATATATACATAATTAAAATGAATTAGTTAATTAAAAAAAGAAGTAGTGATGTATGCAGGTGTTACCTTCAAGGTTTGTTCTCTCCCCACTCTTCCCCTCTCCTTTCCTTTTCTTCTCAGGCATTCTAGGAAATTTTCCTACTACTGAGATATACCACTAGCCAATATCTTAGGACTTTGTAAACCTTTATCCTTAAGGTTTCCAGCATTATCCATTTCATTTCAAGCATGATCCTACTCACAGATACAAATAGTATCACACCTATGATGTTTTTAATTTGCTATTTGGGTCTTGGCATTCCCAGCTTAGCAGAAGTTAGATATTCTACCATTATCCTTTAATTTATCAACTACCTAATGATATCCTTGAAGTCTAAGGAAGATAATTCTGTAATCAAATGAAGGGGGATAAATAGGTTTTAAATTTTTCCTTTGTCTCTGTCAGTTCTTTTGCTGTGGTGTTTCTGCCAGAATTGGCTCTGCAGTCTGGTAATGAACAGCTTTTATTATAACATGTCCTGATTGATCCCAAACTCTGAGTGTTCATGGTAACACACACTTAGACTCAATAGTTACAACACTCTTTTTAGTTCTCATGCACTCATGATTTTTTATTTAACAATTGTTTCCAAGCAGCAGCACTCTGCTTTGACAACTTAGCCTCTAGCTTTGGCCAACAAATATTAAACACTCTGACCTTGTCCCCATTTTAGGAACCTAATTCCTATTAGCCTCACCCTTTATGGTGAATTATCCTTTGAGGACTTTTTCTTTTCTGTCTTTAAATTAAAATCATTCAAAGCTATTAGAGAGCGTCAACTAATGTCACTGGAAGATATCAAGAGTTTTTTGTCATCTTGGCTAACAGATCTCTTTCCTGAATTCTTCCATCCCTTGAAATAGATTTCCTTTAACTGCAGGGAGCCCCATATCACTGTTTTCCAGGGTGGGTGCCAACTTTTGAATGGAACTTCCAAAGGTTTTCCGGAGCAATGAAAAACTTACAAGCTGTTGGAATCACTGCCTAAAGTTTTCAGAATTTATTAAAGTTCTGTCTCAAAAGGAAGAGATTAAGCAGATTCATTGAATGCAAGAGAGCTAAGCCCCATCATGACTCCTCAGCAACCATTGTGTTAAAGAGGATTTTGAGTTCCATGTCAGTTGGAGATCAACATGGAAATGTAGCCACTCTTACAAAGATCTGCCGATTCTGTTCAACTAGGTAGAGAAGAAATAGTAGTCATCCAAGCCAGTACATGGCATTTGTTAATTTCTTGCCTTTGATGTTATTGATTAGTCTCACAGAAGGGGATGATTATATTCTTTATTAAAGCAGATGTTTATAAATAGAGTTATAAATCAATTACTGATTTGGTCTGAGTTATAAAGCACAAAGAAGAGCCCAATTGATAATGAAAGTTAGGACACAAGCATTTTTTAAAATAATTTTAACTTTTGAATATTAGAGTCTGTGAAAAATACACATTAGTTCTAGGTGACTTTTAAGTAGTGAAGTATTCCATTATTTTACTATTTTGCTTAACATGTTTCAGTATTATCTTGGTAAATCTCCATAACAACCTGGTGAACTAAAGTTATATGACCCTTATTTTTTAGAAGGTTTTAAGCCTAAGAGAAAGTACTTGTGCAAGAACAAAAAGCTATTTTTTACAGAGACAGAACATTTTCTGAGTTCAAGATACACTAGTTAATATATTTACCTGTCTTTCTCTCAATTCATGATCATTTTATCTTACTTTTTTTTTCTTTTTAATTACAAGTTATGAGTACAGAGACACATGCATTTACCCCAGCCACTTGGGAGCCTGAGGCAGGACAATTGCTTGAGCCCAGGAATTTAAGATCAGCCTGACCATCATCATGAAATGCCATCTTAAAAACATAACAGAACAAAACTGTACAAATAATTTTCAAGTTAATAAAATGTTTATAGGGCATACAGATTTGAAGAGCATATGAAAAAGTTCTGATACTAGATCTAAAACATTATTAAGTATTGAAATGTATTTGGTCAGTATTTTCATCTGAATATTAAAATACCAATTTTATTAATTTTTACAAACATAGTAACAGGAATCTAATTCTTTGACATATGAAAGCACAATCTAGAACATCAGTAAATTTCAATCAAGGTAAGACTCACAAAAGTGAGTTACACTTGGTGTTCATGCCCTGTGTAAATTAGAGTAAGAAAGTTTGATCACAAAAGAACAGTGGAAAAAAATTAATGTTCAAATTCCATTCATATTAGTCTTAATATCTTTCTTGATCATATAGAATTCAGGATAACTTAGTAATTAATTATAGGAAATTTATCATCTAAATGATATTGTGAATAAATTCTAAATTTATTCTTCCTACATTTTGACATATTGTAAAACAAATTGCTCCTGCCTAAGTCCCCCAAATGAGATTCAGGTAACCCTTTCATCTTACAGGAATTTAAAAATTGATTTTGACTAGAATATTCTCTTCTTTCCATTTGAAAATGCAGTAAGCAATTGTAACATCAGGGCATTTGATGATGAGAGAAGTATGAGGTTTGGGCAGACACATTCTGACTTATCTGTGAATTCTGATAGATCTAACTAATTTTCTGCATGGGGAACAGAGAGTTTCAGCTATGGAAAATAGTATTAGCAATTGGATATGAAGGACTCTTGGGACTGGGCTCTAGGAATTCGTAAGGTGATGAAGAATAGCACAATGATTGAATTTGAAGATGTGTTTCTCCCCCTGTGTGTGAAGGAGGATGATAACCACATTCTCTTGACCACCTCTGCAATATTTCCTCACTACATAGAGAAGCCTCAAAGCCAGGTTGGTTCAGATGGTGGAATTGTGAGTTTTGTGAACATTGTCAAGAGTTTCATTCTATCTTGGTGCCCTGCTGACTCTTAAATTCCCTGTCAGGCCTTTTATTTACACTGGCCCCAAATGACCATGGATTAAGTCAGGACACTCTATGCCTAGGAAATCCAATTCAGCCACCCCTTAAACAGGGTTGAATTCAACAATGCTATACAATAGTGTTTTAAGCATTTTTTTTTACTTGAGCAATACATGATGGACATACCCATTAATTCCAGCATTTTTTATAATTTGGAAGGCTAAAGATGGAAGACCTCAAGTTTGAGGCTGTCCTGGGCAACTTAGCAAGACCGTATCTCAAAAACAAATTCTGGGAATCGAGCTCAGTGGTAAAAGCAGCCCTGGGTTCAATCCCCAGTGCAAAAAGAGAGTATATTTTTGCCTGGTGCCAAGCCAGAGTGGAGGAGGAAGCCCAGCCCCGTCCTGCATGCTAGTCTGAAGGAAGCCCACGAACCCTTAAAAACCATCAAAGGGGGTGTAGCTACCAGCACGGTTCTGAGGATGATCCAGGTACCCGGTTTCCAAGTCCCCCACCCTTAGCTGTGATAACTCAAAATATTTCCCACAAGGTTTTGGGGGTTGTAGCTATCAAAACAAAACAACAACTGTACAGGCACCTGGTTTCCACCTCAGAGACTAGAGTAGGGAAGATACAGGTGGAAGCTCATGTCCTTTCACACTGGCTATATCCACCACCCTGAACACAGAGGCTCAAACTAGGAATAGACAATGCCACCTACTGGAAGCAAGGAAAACAGTGTTCTGAGAGACTTTTTTGTTTGTCTTTTTTCTTCTCTCTCTTTCACAACCTCAACATATGTGAAACCAAGAACTGTGCATGAACAACTGAATCACCAAAATAATATAATATAGAGGAATTGGATATACCCCACCTTCCCCCCATTTTTTTCTTTATTTCTATCTTACATTCTTTTTTCCTTCTCTCTTATTTTTCTTTTCCTCCTTGTTATTTTTTTTCTTTTCTTCATTCGTATTCCCTCTATCCCACTTTAAACCCCCTAAATTTTGCTATCTATACATAGGGTAACTATGTAAATACAGATAGTAGGTTGAGTCTATACATTCTTCCATAAATTACCAGTCTGTTGGTTAGAGTTCTCCAAATTTGCTAAGTTAGTTTAACCTCATACCCTCACTCCTTTTCCTCTAAGTATAACATCCTTTGTCTGAAATTAAGTTTTCTTTATGCCAAGAGATATGGTATGCCTTTTATGAAACTAATGACTAAATTCTTAAATAATAATTAAAACTAATATTTGTAGACTTAGAATATAACTATAAATGTATTAATAATGAAAACTTGTGCTTAGATGATGTACTGTTGGTATTGGGAACTGTTAATATTGTCTTTCTTGGCAAAAGAGGAATTTTGGAGTTATACAAGAACAATATAAATATATAAGGGGAAAACCATTAACACAACAGTTTACAAAGCTAGAAAGAAACATGAGCAGTATGAAAAAACAAGGAAAGAAAGGACCACAAGCATTACAGATCAATTAAACATTAGATTATGTAATATCTGCAGCTGATGGAATGTCAGATAAAGAGTTCAGGATATACATGCTTCAGATGATCTGGAGTCTCAAGGAAGACATTATACAGCAAATTCAGACAATGAAAAATCACTTTGATAATGAGTTACATAAACAAATCCAAGAAGCAAAAGATCAACTCTATAGAGAGATAGAGGATATAAAAAAAAAAGAAATCCTGGAAATGCAGGAAACAATAAACCAAATTAAAAACTCAAATGAGAGTATTACCAGCAAAGTAGAACACTTAGAAGTTAGAACTTCAGACAATGAAGACAAAGTTTTTCAACTTGAAAAGAACATAGACAGCTCAGCTAGAATGTTAAGAAATCATGAGCAGAACATCCAAGAATTATGGGATAACATAAAGAAACCCAACTTAAGAGTTATTGGGATACAAGAGGATATAGAGCTTCAAACCAAAGGAATGAGCAATCTATTCAATGAAATAATACTAGAAAACTTCCCAGACTTAAAGAATGAAAAAGAAATCCAAATACTAGAAGCCTACAGGAGACTGAATGTACAAAATCATAAGAGATCCACACCAAGACACATAATAATGAAGATGCCCAACATACATAATGAGGAGAGAATCTTAAAAGCCACAAGAGAGAGGAAGCAGATTACATTTAGGGATAGACCAATCAGGATAATGGCTGATCTTTCAACACAGACTCTGAAAGCTAGAAGATCCTGGAACAACATATTTAAAACACTGTAAGAAAAAGGGTTCCAACCAAGAATCATGTATCCAGTGAAATTACGCTTCAGGATTGAAGATGAAATAAAAATATTCCACAATAAACAAAAGTTAAAAGAATTTGCAGCTAGAAAACCAGCTCTTCAAAACATCCTTGGCAAAACATTCCAGGAATAAGAAATGAAAAATAACAATGAATACCAACAGCAGGAGGTAGTACAGTAAAGGAAATACTAATCATAGAGGAAAAACAAATCATGTTAAGTAACATACATAATCAAATATGGCTGGAAGTACCAACCATATCTAAATAGTAACCCTAAATGTTAATGGCTTAAATGCACCAATCAAAAGACATAGACTAGAAGAATGGATTTTAAAAAAAGATCCAACAATATACTGCCTACAGGAGACTCATCTTATAGGAAAAGACATACACAGACTGAAGGTGAAAGGTTGGGAAAAATCAAACCACTCATATGGACCCCAGAAACAAGCAGGGGTGTCCATACTTGTATCAAATAAAATAGACTTCAAGCCAAAGTTAATCAAAAGGGATAAACAAGGACATTACATACTTCTCAAGGGAACCATAGACCAACAAGACTTAACGATCATGAATATATATGCTCCAAACAATGGTGCAGCTACGTTCATCAAACAAACTCTTCTCAAGTTCAAGAATCAAATAGAACACATCACAATAATCATGGGAGATTTTAACACACCTCTCTCACCACTGGACAGACCTTCCAAACAAAAGTTGAATAAAGAAATCATAGAGCTCAATGATACAATTATTCACTTAGACTTAATTGATATATACAGAATATACCACCCAACATCAAGCAGATACACTTTCTTCTCAGCAGCACATGGATCCTTCCCAAAAATAGACCATATATTATGCCACAGGGCAAATCTTAGCAATTACAAAGGAGTAGAGATACTACCATGCATTTTATCTGATCATAATGGAATGAAATTGGATATCAATAATAAAATAAGAAAGGAAAAATCCTACATCACATGGAGAATAAACAATATGCTACTGAATGAACAAAGTGTTACAGAAGACATCAAAGAGGAAATTAAAAAATTCTTAGAGGTAAGAAAGTATCTTCTTGAATATGATGTTATTCTGTTTTTAATATGAAGACTGGGGCTGGGGTTATGGCTCATCAGTAGAATGCTTCCCTAGAGCACAGGTGTAAGGCCCTAGGTTCTATCCTCAGCAACACATAAAAATACCTAAATAAAATTTTTTTAAATAGTTGTAGAAATTTAATAAAAGTATATGAAGACTGTGTCAAAGACTATATGAAATGCAAAAAATTTATTGACTTAATTTTCTTTTAATGAGATTATCTTTTGTGGCACACAAAATGATTTGCAGTCCATGTATTCTATTTGCAGTATATGCTGTGGTTCCTTACATATTTTGTATGTCAGAATTAAAAAAATTATAGTTGTATTGTTCACACTTTATATTTTTTTTGTAGGAAGAATTATCACATCATAGGCAAAAGCGTTTGTCCATTATAGAGGTATCAGTTTGATGTTTTCACTTTTCTACTGATCTTCAAAATTCTAATCTATTTATCCTCAGGGAATGAAAAAAAGGGAAATTCTTTCCCACACTCAGGACAAGTACACATTTTGTAGTGAAAACAGTAAAGTTGGTCTTTTCTCTTTACTTTTAATTTCCTTAATTATTTTGAAAGCAATTTTTATGGTAACAGAAAAATTGAGAGTTAAATTAAACAAAATATTCATACTCCTTGCCCCATTTCTCTATATGTAAGGGTATAGCCTTCTTCTTTATCAACATCACTCATCAGATACTTTTCCTTTTTTAGGTTTTTCAGTGATATTGTTGTTGTTCTTATTTCAGGTCAATTTAATGTGATGTATAATATATGCCAGTGCCATGAGCTAAAGAGATTTGGGGGTGATACCACACAATAACCTCATTGCTCAGGGCATAGTATGTAACAGAATTTGCTGACATGCTGATATTTCACCAAGATGCAATAGAACTGAGCCTCAACAGTAGGGGAGGAAGTGGCACAGGTGTAAGTGGATTCTCTGCAGGCTTCAAGGAAACATAGAATCAAAAGGTGTTTTTGTTTTTATTCCCCATCTATAATCTGCTCCTAATGCATCAGATTGAATGAGCCTGCAGCAATAGTCTGAGGAAAGGGCTCCCATGTTCTGCTGGGAGGCACACACATGAGTTACCACTTGGATCTTCATTGTTGGTGTCCTACAAATACCTTGGAAACATGGACCTAACAGACACCTTGGGGATCAGAGCCCCATCTTGGGGATACAATCTAGTGTTTTTGGTAGAGGATCATGTTTCATGGATTTGGTTCCATGTTTAAGAAATGTTTCTCTACTATTAATTCTTGACTACATTTTTAATCTTAGGCGGTTTCTGAAGTATCTTGCTCTTAATGGATATTTATGGATGCATATTTTTCTTGATTATATTACCAAAATAGTAACAAAAATGTTTTGTATGTTATTTATTTTTTTAAAAGATTTAACTTCTTCTGATATCACTCAATAAAATATTTAAATATGAGGATCAGTTTATAATTAGCTAGAACATTGAAAATAATTTTACATGGATATATTATTTATAGTTCTTTAACTGAAATCACATAACTATTAAAATCACTATTTCTGAATATAACACAATTTAAAAATTGATTTTTAAAAGTTTCTTTAGAACTGTGAAAAGCCTACTGAGGAAAAAAGCAAATACATTTTATGTATGTTGTTAATGTAGATGACTCACATACCAGTTTGTCTAACATTGGATCAGCTGAGAAGATTTTATTGTAAGTATGTGTTTAACCTATTAAGCCAAAGCATTCTTTCTTGTTCCTACAATCTCAGGGTCTCATCTCCCATACAGAGATGCCACTGCCTGCACCATCAGGAAGATAATGTCTGTTTTGCTTCACCTGAGGTAGTAAATTTGGAATTAAATATGTGAGGAAGGGGCTGGCGAGGTGCCTATAATCCCATCTACTTGGGAGGCTGAGGCAGGAGGATAGCAAATCCAAGTCCATCCACAGGAACTTAGTAAGACTTAGTGAGATCCTGTCTCAAAATTATAGAACAAAACCCAAAAGAGGCTGGGAACTTAACTCAAAGGTGGATCACCTGCGTCCATTTCCCAATCACCCTGGGTCCATTTCCCAGTACTGTTTTGTTTGTTCATTTGTTTTGTTTTGTTTTGTTTTTAGAAAGGCAGAAGAAAGGAGGGGAGAAAAAGGACAGGAAACAACAACAAAAAAAATAGGAAGAAGAGCAGGAAAGAAAAAAGAAGAAGAATCTTATTTGTCAAGAAAAATCTGTTAGTTTAAGCATCTTTTCAGTATGCCTTTTTGGCTTTTCAAGATATTTTTATATATAAATTTCATATCTATGCTTTTATGGTCTTTTTTCTTGTTGATTTGTAAAACTTCTTTATGTATTCTAGAATCTACATAGTAAGCATTTTGGAATCTTGTATGTCATATTTTATTAGGGCAAATATCCTCCCCTATCTATAAACTTGAAAATGTGATGTTGTGTAGGAAAAAATATCATAAATCTTGACATGACCTAATTTATTCAGGGATTTGATAGTTGTGTTTCTGATATTTTTTAAAAATAAATCTTCCTCTTACTTAAGGCCATAAAGATTTTATCTTATATCTCTTTATATATATTCCTTTCAAATTTTAATTTCATCTTTAAGTGACTCACAAGAATGCTAATAATGTAGAGCCCTTTGCCCTAATGTTACCTGGGAATTAATGGTGGGTGCTTCCATAGAAATTGATGGGTTCTCCCAAGGGAGACGTCAGTGTACCCGAGAGTTTGGTATGGGCCTAGGGAGGTACCTTCTTGCTAGTGAGTTAATTTTGTATGTGAGAGGAGTGACAACTGGTGTTTCCAAGGTCCACCATATATATTAAAGACTATATAAAGAGGAAGAGGTGGGAAAGTCATGGGTTATGTCAGCATTCTAATGCCACTCCGCACTCTCAATTTCAAATATTGAATAACTGGTATAATTTTTCTCACGGTTTAGGAAACATTACTTTCTGCTATTATTATTGAACCTTGTATAGTAATTTTCACAGTTATTAATTATCTGATTTTCCACATTAATTAGCTCATTAACGTCACCATACAAAGAAATTGCATTGCCTCCAGGGAAGCAGTCTCCTGTTTTTTCAAGCAAGGGCTATTTGTGGTAAAACTGACATCATATCTTACATTGTTTGAACTTATGTTAAAAATTATTTTTACTATATTGATTAAATCTCAATTTTATTACTATATCATAATTGAATGTGCTACATAATCAGAATCTTTAATGGAAGACACCATATTTATAACTCCATTAATATGTACAATATTATGTTTTTATGTATTAAAATAATAAAGTGTTTTTCTATTTTTTTTTTGTATTTTATCTTCAATTCTTAAATTTTTTTCTTTGACTTTTATTTGTAAAGAAGGGACTGAAATTCAGTCTCTTGGTGTGGGAATTTTGATTGTACTGAGTATATCTATTTAGCACATGTTTATGTGGTACTCCTAATGTTGATCATGATTATTTGGATTTACATGATTAAGAAATTAAACATGGCATATTCACTTATCATTCCTTAATTTTTAGTAAAATTGGCATATCTCTACATAAAAAGTGTATATACATAATATGAACTTGAATGGAAATCTAAATTATTCAATTTTGGGATATTTTAGGAGTTCAAATTAAAAACTAAAAAATAAATACAAACACAGGTAAACTTCATTCTGCTGAAGGCTGGTATTGAAGAAGAAAAACATAGTGGGCGTTTTACAAAGGTGACAGTTGTAATCTGAGTCTCCTGGTGGCCTCTGTAAAGAACTCCAGCCATGTGGCTGGGCTCTGTCTGGTTATTTCCAACTCCTCTTCAGCTTATGCACCTGAAAGCTCTGACTGTTTTGTGCCCTTGTTTTCAGTACCCTTGAAGCACTGATCGTGATGACATTCTGTGGCTGCCACCCCACTTCTGCCCCGTACTATTCACATTTTCCATTCTTCTGAAAACCATGTCAAGTCTAGTCTTTTTGAGTTTGGGAGAAGACTAGAGAAGATTCTGACAGCATCTAGGAAGCATTGACTTTACCTACAGTATGGTGGCCACTGTTCAGGGCTGCAATGACTCATTTCAGCAAATTTTTACCTCCTCGTTCTGTTTTCTTTCTCCAGCTTCAAAGCACGTATGCCATGCTTTCCACGTTCCCTGCAGCTGGTGAGCTCATCTTTGAAAATATCAGGTTATGAAGCTTATAGCCCTTCAGTTCTTTTTCATTATTTCAGTTCTTTCTCTTTTCTTTGTTTTCCAGGAAAAATAAATAAATAAAGCTTGTTTCTATTTGTATGGCTTAGCTCTTCACCCTATTGTTCTTTCCCTCTGATCATCACTGGTGAGTGACCTTGGAAGTAATTTCATCCCAGTTGCTCTTCTGTCAAGGAAGCAGTTTTCAGACTGGGGGCAGCTTGCAGAACATCACCATTGCACAGATCCTTGTCTTGATGACACCCCTTGGCCTCTAGATGCTCTTCCTGGGGCTGCTCAGCCTGTCCAGTTAGTTATTCCTGCTAACATAGTGGGTGCAAAAAATCTGCAGACCCCATTCCTCAGAGCACAGATCAACA
Source organism: Callospermophilus lateralis (assembly GCF_048772815.1). NCBI lineage: Eukaryota > Metazoa > Chordata > Mammalia > Rodentia > Sciuridae > Callospermophilus > Callospermophilus lateralis. The sequence continues at coordinate 8,638,289 of NW_027510155.1, forward strand.
CTCACCCCAGGAATTCATCTAGATCACTTGTTCGGTCCCTGTTCTCAATCATATAAAGCTTATTTCTGGTAACATTAACTTTACACTCAGGGATATACTTACAGGAGTATAGGATTCTGTGCTAATGGTATCCCAAAGCCACTGAAGTAAGAGTTCTGTCTAGACATCAATAGGTCCCCTAAAGCCAAGCTATGGATAATGTACTTTTCACAAGTTATCACTTGAATTTGGATTTAATTATAGCCAGAATGCATGATGTTTTTAATATCATTCACTCAGAAATAAACTTTAGATGTGAGTTAATAAATGACATGCCCAAGGCAGCGTGAATTACCTCATCCTTCAGGCTCTGTGGAAACTTGCTCTTAATCCTATTTTATTGGGTTTGCCTCTTTATGCATCTGTTTTCCCTGGTGGGCAATTCAGTGTTAAAGGACTTGGGACAGTTCTTCTTTCTCTTCTTTCTTTCCTCTCTTCCTCCATATCTTATTCCACACATAGGCCCACTGCTTGTATAAATTTGGTGTTAAGTGCTTCTTGAATAAATGATTAATTTAGATTTTAGTCAAGAGCCTAAATATTTAAGTTCTTACTGTGCGTCTCATCTGTCACCCCTTTGTTTACCGTTGAGAGAAGAGCCAGTCAGGAGCACATTTCGTATTAACAAACAGAATGCATCTCTGCTTCTCTCCTCGCCAGGAAACTTGAGTTGGAGAAACTGAAAAATGATAAATGAAACTGCTGACAGTCTGGTTTTTATTTCTTGTTTGTTTGTTTGTTTATTGTTTTCTTCTTGAGAATTGTGGATCCTACAGATCATCATCAGAATATGTCAGGGGTTCTCTTTTTCTTTAACTCTTCTCCACTCTGTTTGAGGGGTGTCTGTCTCCCTAGGGAGGACAGATTGCCACTCACCCTCTGTGTCCTTTCATTCGAGTAGGAAATGCTTCTAGAATTCCTCTGATAGGTCAGCCTGCTGTGTGAGGCACAAAGCAGCAGGCAGCAGAGCAGACAGGGCATTGGTCGCCACCGTGGTCCAAGTGTCAGGCCATCGCACCACCCAACAAATGCTCAACAGGACAGAGAGTTTGAGAGCCAGCTTAAGCTTATGAGTGGGCACTTTTTTTGCCCAATCTCCTCTCTCCTGTTATTGTGTTCTGAATTCTTATTCTAGTAGGTTTGTAAAGTACAGAAAATAAACAGACAACAAAATATTATGATCGAACACAAGGCTTTATAAAACACATGCCCATATTAGTAGATATGGTAATACATCCACAGGCAGCACAATAATGGATCTCATTGCAATGGCGTCCTGACTGAAGAACAGCATGAATGTGTGTCACCTGCAAACAGAGCTTCAAGTCACCTCACCAGCACTGTGCTGTGGGTACTTTGACTCTTGTTGGCTGTCTTAGAAATTTTAGGGTGCAGAGATATGAAGTAGTTTACAAACATTTATAAAGGGTGACTAAGAGTAATATACTATACAAAAAGCTACAGGACAGGGATATTAAAGTTTACACCATCAAGAAAGGAGAAATGTATGAAGTAATATGTTAATCTCAATATAAACATTAGGCAACATGTGCATGTACTGCAGTATTGCATGCTACACCAATAACATGCACAATTTTATTTTTATGTATTTCTTTATATAAATTTAGGAAAGAATAACAACCATGTCGCAAAACTTTTGTGTAGGTGACATTTATCAGGGGCTTTCCAATGTGGACTCTATCTTATTTCATACATGTTTGTTTTTACTCCCCATTTTGCAGCCAGGTGTGATGTGAAGAATAGTTTTCTATGTGCTGCTAAAGTTTGTTTCCACTAAACTACTCAAAATGGAAATAATGGCAGGGTCAGCATATTGAGCAGCTGTATTCTCCTTATACTTAAATCTATATTTTTTTTTTTTTGGTATTCAGTACTGGATCCATTCATAGTAAATCATTCTCAATCAGAATAAAATATTTCATACTTTGTCAAATACATCTCACAACATTGTGACAAACACCCCTATTTCTCTGAAAAATTTTAAACAAAACAATGAATCAAAGCAACCTCTCCGCATCATCTCTACTCACAAATTCTCTGCATCTGCTCTGGGAGGTTGACACCAGGCAGCTGCTGCCCCTGCTCAAAATAGCCTTCCTGCTATTTCTTCCAAATTAAAACTGCTTCTCATTTCCATAGGATTCAGCAACTTATTGGCCATTTCTTCTGTAATTTGGATGAAAGTAAAAATGACCAAATGTTTTGTCACATTCTGTGTCTTTATTTGAGGTGGCATAGTGAGGGGGTTAAAACCTGAATCATGATACCTTTTTGTGAGAAGTCCATAGTTGGGCATGAGCCAAAAATTGTTCCCCCCCAAAAAAAAATCTTGACTAGTCTACTCAGATTTTGATCATATATTTTTCTATTTTTCTTTACCTTTTTCTCATTTTTTTCCTTCAAGTTAGTCTTTTCCATAATGAAGAAAAATCAGGCTATATTGAGAAAATTCAGTGAATCTGAACATGCTTTCCAATTCCTGCCAATCCTTGTTTATAATATACCTTTGACCTCTCAGTTCCTGTGCATTCAGTTGCCTGGACTCAAACTTATGAAATTTCTCCACCTAGTAACATATTTTATTGTCAAAGAAATTCCAAGAGCCTTGAACTGTGACTTACATTTTGCATCAACCTGCATGTCTGTCCTAAAGTCGCCTCTTACTCAAACTATGTTATTCATTGTTCCTAATGTTTTCCAATTCTTCATCTTTGATTTTTCTTTCCAAGTTGAACAATATTATTTCACTCTGCATTTACATTTTATTTGTTTTTCTGTGTTTTCCCCTTTCCATTTAGATTGCAAGCTCTTCAACAAATATCATTTCTTCTTTTTGTCTCCCATGTCTTCCACCTTAAAAATCCTGAGAGGTGTTCCTATCTGATATAAGATAAGGATTCAATAAAGCTTCACACAAACTCACTGGTTAAGAATTCGTATATGGAAATTCAGATGGAATTATTCCAAAGTAAGCTACAGTCTCCTGACTCAGCAATGAATGGATATTTCAACATATTTAAGTGTGCATTGATACATATTTTACATAGAGAGGAAGATATATCACCTCAGCATATCACATACAGATTAATCAGAGAGATATTCAATTTGCCAGGATTTACCCTCAACTCTCATTTAAATAATATGACTACAGAGTATTTAATTACATTATATATGTAGTTGTACCACTGTGTGTGTATATGTGTGTGTATTTTTATTTATTTATTTATTTATATATTGACAGCAGAATGCATTACAATTCTCATTACATATTATAGAGCACAATTTTTCATATCTCTAGTTGTATACATAATATATTTACACCAATTTGTATCTTCATACATGTACTTTGGATAGTAATGATCATCACATTCCCCCATCATTAATTACCTCATGCCCCCTCCCTTCCCTTCCAACCCCTCTGCCCTATCTAGAGTTTGTCTATTCTTCCCATGCTCCGGCTCACTATCCCACTATTAATCAACCTTCTTATATCAAAGAAAATATTTGGCATTTGGTTTTGGGGGATTGGCTTACTTCACTTAGCATTATCTTTTCCAACACCTTCCATTTACCTGCAAATGCCATGATTTTATTCTCTTTTATTGCTGAGTAATATTCCATTGTGTATATATGCCTCGTATTTTTATCCATTCATCTGTTGAAGGGCATCTAGGTATATTTCTTATGCTTCTATCATCCTGAAGTTTTGTACTTAAATTACTTCATTGAATTACATAAGAAAAAGCTATCATTCCTTCTATCACTAGGAAAATGATCAGAAATAAAATCTGCATGTGTAAAATGATGTTAATATTTCTTACTATTGTTAAAATGGAATGCAATGGCTTCACCACCAGCATGCCACAGTATATTTTCATAGGAGGTATGATGAGTTCTGACTTGAACTGTGTCAATATAAACATCCCGTTTAGAAATGAGCAAAACCACTCAGGTTGAAATACGGTGGACATGTCTGCAGGCTCTGGTTGCTCTTTCCTGTCTCATTTTAGTGCTATCAAGTTTGGAATAGTGAAACTTCGATGGCTTTGTAAAATACTGGGGTTTGTCCCATCTAGATCAGGGACAAAAATTTTCAATGTTCTTTGTTGTATGTCAAAAGACATGATCTCTTTCATGGTAGTAATTTGGGAATTTGTATTATTTTTCACTTATTTTCTCTAATTTTAATTTTGATCTAACTTTAAGCAGATATTTGAAACTTACTCCTCTCAATCAAGTTCAATGTTTGAAATTCAAAGCACACACAAGCAAGTTAAATAAAATCATAATTTTTTATTGCTTCAATTATCCATTCTATTATTAATTTTTAAATATGAGAGCACAGAAATCTTAGCAGAACAAAAAATTTTGTTGGAATAAAAGCTTTCTTATTTAAGGTCTTGTCACAGATTGACTCCCCACACATTTGCTAGTATCTACGCTTATAAATGTGTCCCTGATTTATCACTGAAAATGCATTAACATTTTGGAATCTTAAAATTTAGAAATCTAAAAGATATGTTAAGGAATAAGAGAAAGACACAAGAAATCATGTAAATTAACTCACTGTGTACATTTTTATATTTGTAACTATTTTATATGAATCTGCATAAATAATCATTTAAATATGTTACGGTTAATTTTGTGAATATCAGAAAATTATCCATGTTGACTACTTGATATGAGATGGTAATATTGATATTTTAGTTATGTCAAGTTTTCATAGCAGCTGAATTCAGAAAGATATTATACATTCATTGTCCTCATAAACATTATTACCAAAGAAGAAAATAATTTTGGCTTTAATTAGTTTAAAAATAAGCACAATTGAATAAGTCCTAAAATAATTTTTTCCCTACAAAATTAACATCTATTTCTGCATATATAACATAAATAAAACAGAGTCACAGAAATAGATTATGAAATGGAGTAGAAAATCAATGAAATTGTGCAATTCTGACCTCATTTCATTACCCATATTCCTTTCTTAAAATAAATATGACTTCTTGGAAAGATATTAAATAATCTGTTTGCTCTTTGTGATCCTATGTTAAACTAAACCACAAATGATTTAAATATAGTACCTCTGTTTATTAAAATTAGCTTCATTAAGGCAAAATGTTAAGTAGGGTCTTTTAATTTCAAAGCAGAAATAAGTGCACATTCTAGATAAATGTAGATAGATTATCATTATCTCAAAGAACAGCCTTATCAACAAAAGCATTTGAAAGCTTTGGGAGATTAGAATTTATGTAACTATCATAAAATTTTGACATATTAAGATGTTCTTTGAAGATAGGAATCTGAATTCATTAACTAGGTATAAGTAATAACATTTGAATCAGCTCCTACATCTTCCTCAAAAGTTTGATTTAATAATTTTTTCTCTCTCTATTAAAGAATAACCATGATTAATTTTCACTGGAAAATTAGTTAGATTGGGGTGGATTTTGTCTTTTAGGTACATACATTACATAACTTATTAGCAGGAGAATCCTTTCATCTCTTCAATAAACTCCAAGTTTGAAAATTCTGAAATTGAATCAGAGTGGCAGATTGACTTCTAAGGAGTTTTAGCATATTCCTCTGTAGCAGGGTAAGTTGAAAAGATGGTCATTCGCAATGCTGCCTCCAGAGAAATATGCCCTGTTGGAAAACGTGTGCCTTTCCTTCCCAAACTGTGTGGCGGTGGGTCTGCCTTTATCAAAGGTGCAGCCAAGTCTGCTGCTGTCTCTGGAATTTGAAAACAGAAGGGTAGCATTCCAAGCCTCCCTTATCACTATAGTGCTAACATGTATTTGTTGGGCTGCCTCTACATAACTAGAGTAGAAATATGCCTAATTTGAGTAAACACATTAAAAACTGGGTACCTATCATTTGTGATGTTTAAATTGTTAATATAAATCTTTGAATATTTATATATCTATTTCTTTATTGTGGTGCTCGGATTAAGATTCCAGGCTATCATTCATTCTAGGCTAGAACTGTACCACTGAGCTAATATGGCCAGCCCAAGTCTTTGCATTGACTAAAATAAAATATGCAGTACATATGGAGTCATTTTAAATTTAACATTGAAACATTGTGTCTTTTATATGTTCTCTATTTGTTTTTCTTTTTTGCAGGTTAAAAGCATATAAGTTTAAAACTCAGGAACTGTCCATGGTAATCCATCATGCTTACTGACCAAGTTCAGTGGAACCCAGGGGGAAGAAGTACACTGGGTGTGGAGATGATACACAGAATGTGCATGCATATAGCAAAGAAAATGAGGTGGAGCTCCTGTCTGTTTTACCTGGAGATTAGCTCTTTCTACTTGGGGTATTATTATAATAAAGATCAAACAAAGGAAATAAATAAAGCTTGGAAAACTACACAGATCTGGTTCTACATTGGAACCACCCAAAAAATTAGAACAAAATTTCTGCTGCAAAACTACCCATCCCCAGAGGTTCAGATTTGGTTGGTTTTGGTTGTGACACAGATATCAGTGTGTATGTGTATATATATATTTGTAATTAAAATATAAGATTATATATATATAATTAAAAGATGTTAATATTATGCACCCAGGATTAAGAACTGATATCTCATCTTATGAACTTTTTTATTTTTAAACTACAACTGGAGAAATGGAACCACCATTTGACCCAGCTATCCCTCTCCTTGGTCTGTATCCAAAAGACCTAAAAACAGCATACTACAGAGACACAGCCCCTTCAATGTTCCTAACAGCACAATTCATAATAGATAAATCTAGAGGCAACATATATGCCCTTCAGTAGATGAATGGATAAAGAAAATGTGGTATATATATACAATGTAATATTACTCGCCAATTAAAAAAATATATATAATCATGGTATTTGCAGGTAAATGGATGGAATTGGAGAATATAATGCTAAGTGAAGTTAGCCAATCCCCCCAAAACAAAGGCCAAATATTTTCTTTGATATATAGAGGCTGATGAATATTGTGGTTGAGAGGTGGAGCATGGGAGGATTAGTAAACTCTAGATAGGGCAAAGGGAGGGGAGGAGAGGGGACATGGGGGTAAAAAAGATAGTGGAATGAGATGGATATCATTACCTAAGAACATGTATGAAGACCTGAATGGTATGAATATGCTTTGTAGACATCCAGAGATATGAATATTTGTGCCTTATATATGTAATATGAATTGTAATACATTCTACTGTCAAATATAACAAATTAGAGTAAAAAATTCAAAACAATAAACAAAAGCATTGCGTCCATCTATAACTAAAACAAACAAATAAAAAGAGGTTAGGTAGTTAGAAGGCAAAAACAGAAATCCGGACAGTGCACTTGATGTAATTTCTCATATTGTTATTCATAGTCATTTCTTTACATTAGGTTTACAGTATTATCTTCTATATTTTCTCCATCCCCACTCTGGGGACCCAAGGACTCTGGAAGCATCATATGAATCTTCAGCTCTATCTGTAACATACGAAAGGATGGGGCAGTTGGAACCAACACACCATCTGTTTTCATGTCCCCAGTGGATGCACTCCTTGTCAGGAGCTGCACAGGAGCAGGGATGTCCCATGGGCAGTGGTGCTGTTCATTTTGCAGTGCTAAATCTGTTTACATCCTTTTCTCAGACCCACATATAAAGAGCTTGGGTGATTGTGGCATTTGTCTACGGAAGAGATGTGGTCTAGACTGAGGGCCTATGACATGGTGGGCCATTCATTATTCTTGGTCTCTGAGAGGTTAGCAAGGTTTGAAGAATAAAGACGTACTTTGTAAACTTTAATATGAATAGGAATTACCCAGGAAGTCTGTGACCGTGAAAATACTGACTCACTCCTTATGGAATGGAGGCTGAGAGTCTATTTCTAGCAGAATCCCAAGTAGTACAGGTTTTGCAGAGTCATGGATCACACTGGGACAGGTAAAATGGTTCCCGTGCAAACAGACATGTGGTAGAATCGCTGCCCACGTTCAATTCTGTGCTTCAACAGTGTGGTACTCCCAGTGAAGTGTGCATCCACACTACTTAGTCATGTTATCGAGGATCTCCACATGTTCATGTGCAGATATGGAGCAGCCTGTCCAATATCATAGTCTCATTCTGATCAGGCACCATGGCGTGGCGGGTTTTGCATAGTCCTACAACCTGGGATGCACTGTCAGTGGGTAAAACTGATTAATCTGCCACTGAGTGAGGAATGTGCTTTCAAGAGACATATACAGGGACAGGTGAGTGAATCAGCATCTGCCCCTAGATGACCCTGAGTATTAACTTGATTTCTCTATAGTGTCAGAGTAGAGGTCACCCTCCAGGCTGTGTGGGAGTTGAAACCTGTGATGTGAAAGAGGAGTTCTAGATCAGGGCCTGAACAAATTGGATGCTTGCCAGGGACTGGTGACACACACTACATCATTCCTGGTGACTAGATTGTCAGCTTCTCCGTGTTCCTCACTCATCAATTCTTTGTTTTTCTACTATGAAAGCAAACACTGAGTATGATTTTTTGAAAAGAGCTTGGTAGGCTGCTTCTTCTCTATTCAAAGATGCTCTCTCTTTCTCTGTCTTTTAAGCCTAAATGAAATGCCAGTAGAATGGATGCTTCAGGAAAATTCATATTTGAATTGCTTTGGGTTAGCTTGTGGCCAGTCTCCAGGTGTAAACCTGAGAACAAGGGCTGTTGCTATAGGAGAGTTAAAAGTTAGGGCTTGATCTGAGGCGTGAGCTGGGCCTGGAGGCCGGAGGCTGAATTTTCAACTCAGGCACCCGAAGAAGAACATGGGGCAATGGCTGACTGAACATCCAGATGCTACCTTGGCCTTGAAGAAACTGATCTGGTCAGATTGTTCAGTAGGGAAGCCAGAGAGTCTGAGCACAAGTCAGTGCAAGTCTTCTTCCTGGAATTTGGTTTGGTCACCTTCTCTCCTCATTGCCCTGAGTTGGGCAACACAAAGTGGGAGGGACCCTCGTAGAATAGGGGCCAGGTAGGCCTTGGAAGGGAAGGAGGGAGGGAAACCCAGCAGGACACCACAGCTCCATTCACCCACCAAGGTTTGCTTGTGGCTGGGCTTGAAGGGCCCTGTCTTCTCCCTTGCTGCCACCAGGGAACCTCTGTGCAGTGACAGCTGGTTAGTAGTCTCCTCCTCAGTGCACGGGTTGTGGCAATACTCAGTATCTCCCAGCAATGCCTTCAGTGTTCCACCTTTACTCTAAGGTCGACTTTCCAGGAAACAGTGCTGGGAGAAGGAAGCACACTGTTGTCCTGTCGTGAAGGGGATGGGGAACCTTGCTGTTATGGTTTGGTTGTGAGGTTTCCCAAAAAGCTCCTGTGCAAGACAATGGAAGAAGACTTAGAGGAGAAATGATCTGGTTATGAGAGTATTAACCCAGTCGGTGAGTGAATCCCCTGACATGATGAACTGAGTGCTACCTGAGGTGGATAGGGTGTAGCTGGAGGAGGTGGGCATTGGGGGTGAGACTTTGGTGTATATATTTTGTATCTAGTGAGTGGAGACCACTCTCTGCTTCCTGATCATCATGTGAGCTTCTTCCCTCCCCCACACTCTTCCACCATGATGTTCGGCCTTAACCTTGAGCCCCAAGGAATGGAGCCAGCAGTCTCAGGGGGACTGGGACCTCTGAAACTCTGAATCCCCAAGTAAAATTTTCCTCCCTTAAATTGTTCTGTTTGCACCTTTTAGTCACAGCAGCAAAAAAGCTGGCGAAAACACCTCTATCTATATTTCTAATTTATAACAAAAAGCCTTTGAAATATCAAGGTCTTTTAGTGGTATATGCAGAATAGAATTCCTTGTTTAATTGGAAATCTTTGTGACAGGCATGAAAGTGAAGAGAATGTTCTTTATGTTTAAAAACATAAGCATAGAAATGCAACACACTGTGGAAAGCGAGTAATCCTTTTTGCTAATCTACTGAAACTGTTTCCTTCGATGAACTGTAAGTCCTTGATAGCCCACCTAATACTGAGACAGAAATTTAGGGGTAGATAAAACAAAACACAGCAACAACAATGGCCTCTCCAAAGAAAAAATATCTATGTTGGAACATGGAACTGGTGGTGGCAGGTGAACAATCTGTGAGTAGGAGAAGGATTCGCAAGGGAGGGGAAGAAACTGGAATGTAAGGATGTACCAAACAACCCACTTATTACTGTGTAACTTCCCAGTTCTCTCTGAGATTTCTGGAATGTCCAAAGCAAAACAAACAACTAAAAATGATCTCCATAGAAAGAAGTCATTAACCTGGTGATGCCAAGAGCCAACATTTGATAAGACCATGACCCTCTGGACCGATCACTCCATCAACCACCCCACAGTGCTCTATGCTGACACCTACCTACATGCCAGACCAGACCCCATAAAGGAGAAACAATATCTTGACAAATATCTCCCAGTTCCAAAAAAGTCCCACCCTCTTGGATCATACATTTTTCACCGATATGTACGCTAATCAAAAACCCAAACTTAAACCTGGTGGCCCTTCTCTCTCACAAGATAGCCCATGTTCTGCTCTGGGAAAGCAAACCTTCTCCTTTACTTTCTCACAAAGCTCTTCCTCTGGGCTAACACCTGATTATTTGACATCTGTCAAGACCCTGGAAAGTCCTAGTAGAGGTTTCCTTTGCCTCTGAAGAGATTTCCTTGAGATCTAGTGACAATACTGCATGATAATAGGACTTTTTTTTCCTTTATCACTACTGTAGGATTCAAAAGAAAATATAAACTCTTGTTTTCTTTAGGCTAAAAATTGGCTTTTATGTGTAAAATAAATAGCTAATAAGAACCAGATCCGAATTACTACAAAGATGGGTACACATAATGTTAACTGGCTATGGATGCCTACGTTCCTTACAAATCAGTTTCCAGAGAAGTTCTTCCTATATTTTGCCTATGAGCAAAGGAAGCATGTGATATGACACTTTTTTTTTTACTCTTCTCCATTGTTCACCATGAAAAGAGGCTCCTAGAGTAAGATCAATGTGATTGTTTTTTTTTAAGGAATGAGAGAAAGAATGTTAAACTTATACAATGTTGAATTTATTCTATGATAATTTGAATTCATTATAATTTCCATTACTACCTATAATAAAAATATAGGTTAAACCAGTTAAATCTGTCATTATTGTTAGTCAAAAGATGTACTGATAACTTTTACTACTAATTGTCAAGGAAGACTTTAGGCAAACTAGATTTAGATATTTGTTAAATAAATAAAACTTAATTTGCAATCTATTTGACTTAAAATATATACATATATCATGGTCTTATCAATATATATATATATTATATTATCAATATATATATATATATATTATATGGATAGATGCTGATTCATTGTTATTCAAATCACCTTTGAAGAAGAATTTAATGAAATTCAGTTTCTATGTTTTCCTCTGTGGGACATTAGGGGAAAATGACCTTGCTTACTCAACATCAAATTAAAATGCCAACAAAACACTTTGCATACCAACTGTCAATATACAGAGCAGCATGTATCTTTTATTTGGGCCTTCTTGCTCTTTTTTTCAATAGCTTCTAGAGATTTCATATCAGTCATGGAGGATTCATTCCTGTGAATTTGGAGTCTGTGACCTTGCCAGAAAGCCTTGGACAGGACTGAGAATGAAGGGAGACACCATGGGGAAGGGATCCTCACCACAACCTTCCACATTCCTCCAAAGACCTCTGAGAGTTTACTGAACACTAACAGACAGTAAAACTTTGATTTTTCTATAAACCTAAAAAAGTCCCCATGAAACCACACTGTTCAGTCTCTGCATGACAATAGTCCACATCTAAATAAATTAATTTTGTGTTTTTAATTTATTTTTATTTTTTATACATAGCCATAATTCACGGGGGGACTTTTATTTTTATGGTCTGAAAATGATGAATCACGAGTAGTTAAGGGCAGCTAATTCTTACTTGAATTCTTAACAATCACCAAGGTGTATCCTTATTAGATCCCAATGCTCATACTGTTGTGTTTTATTACCTAAGTAGTGAAGTACAAATCAGTGCATATCACAAAGGGACGTCTCACACATTTTGTGTAGTGAATTGCTCTAAAGATGAATGGGTCTTAGCTCAGGAAATAAATATTTTGTTTTCAGAAAAAAAAATTCACAAAGGGATATCTGTCAACTTAGTGACTAAAAGAAGACGAAGTGATCTGAAAGCGAATTACTAAGTGAATTACTGGGCTTCTTATTAGGTCCTGATAGGATAAATGCAGCAATCATTAAGAATGGATAGTTCCCAAAAATGGAAATTTAAACTTGGATATTGCCTTCCCCAAGGTTCTAATAAGATAGGCATTTGTTGGAAGCTGACAAGTGGGTCACCTTGGCTCCTGGACACAAGGTGAGGCGAAAATGGGTGTTTTCCACTTTCAAGAAGAGTCAAATGCTTAGGTTTGGCAAAGTAACCACAGTGAAATGGACTCATTCACCTTACTTTGCTGAAGGACAATTTTTTTTTCTGGGTAGGAATCTGGCTCTGGATCTTTCTTTCAGCACTTAGAATATACCAAGCCTTCTCATGGCCATCTTTTGCATGAGAAACTCATGGCCTTTCAGATAGTTTGACTTTATAGGTCTTATTTTTCTGTAGCTACTTTCAAAAGTTTTTCCTTTCTTCTTCCTTATTAGATGTTTAATTATGATTTTTATTGTATATTTCTTTGGTTTTATTCTGTTTAGGAGGACAGTACCTTTTCTTGCATCTGTGGTTTATATTATCTCTGAAATAGCAAGAGGTTTTTGGCATTTTTTTTCAAGTATGTTTTTCAATTCTTTCTTCCTTCTCTCCTTTGTCTCTAAGGAACAGAACGTTGCTACAAGAAATCTCACTGGCAATCCCCAGTCTGCTCCCAGTTGGGTCTCTCTTTTCTCTCGTTAGTGTCCAGATTAAATTATTTCTATTATTTTATCTTGTAATCCATTGATTTTCCCCCCTAAGTGGGCTGAAATGTGAACTGTGCTAACATTTTTTTCCCTCTTCTTTTTGGTTGGAAAAGAGCAGTTAACATCTAAGTATTTTCTGCCTCACAAGTCTGCAGTTTTCCTCCTCCTTGACAGAACTGGCGTTTATTGAAGCATTTTTGGTCAATGCCCATTGGACTTTCTGGTTGCCCCTTTTTTCTAGTCCCAAGTGTGGGCAATGTGAGTCAGAACAGTCACCACCATGTCATTCTCAAGTCCCAGGGTCCCTCTCCAGCCTGCATCCTACTTTCAGAATTTTTATAGTTTTCTTTTATGTAGGGTGTCCAGGATTTTCACTTATTGGGACAAATGGGGAAAATACATGCACTCCATTTTCATGGAAGATAAAAGTCCACTAACTCCTTTGATAAAGGAACTACATTTATCATTCATTTATTTTCCCAATTCTTAAAATTATGCTTTTCTCATTTTGAATGATCAAAGGAAAAGGGAATAAATTGTTCCCTACCTAGAACATCCAATGGCTTGAAAATCAACCAAATAATCACTTCGCTGATGATTTGTTTTGTATTTCAGGAACATGGCAGTAGGATTGACCCTACAAATATGCCATTATACCCCTACCTAGTAAGACGTATAGGGAAGAATAATGAAATCAAAGTGTCCAAAAAGTTGTTTCAGCATAACCCATGGGACGTTTCAGAGCGCACACGGCTCCAGGTCTGAACTTCTGGTGAGGCTGGAATAGAGGTGAGCTAAGGAGAGCAAGACTGAAAATCACTGTTTCAGCTACCAATTGATGGTAAAAACGAAGTCTTCTCTGAGCTGTAACATTAGAAAAACTGAAAGTCACTAACATTATTGTGAGCAATGTTTTACACTAGTTAACATATTAAAGCCAGGATGTGAAAGTCATATTCTTCCTATTCCTAGACCTATAGGAATTTGTCAAGTGAAGATGAAAAAAATAAAATATTCTTTGAGACACATTTGATGTTTTCATTTCTAAAAAAATAATTTTATCTAAAATTGAATTTTCTATCTATAAATTCTGTATAAAATGAGACATGAGAAAGAACATTGAGATATAACTGAGATAAATTGAATGGTATTTTTTTGTTGGTACTGTGGTTTTGTTTTCTTTGAGGCACTGCATGTTACATGACTTGTTCAATAAGCTCTACAAGAATTTTTCAGACACCAAACTATTGCTTTCTCAAATCTGCCATAACACCTTATTTTTTAAACAAAGACTTTAAAAGGTATTTTGCTCTTCCAAACCATGTAAACAATATTCTCACTGTGGTTAAAATTCATATTCCATATACCCTTAAAAAACTGACTTATTATCCTGCAGGAGAGGGAAAACACCCAATAAAGTATCAGGAAAGAAATCTAACCAAGTAGGTGAAATATCTCTACAATGAAAACTATAAAACATTGAAAAAAGAAATTGAAGAAGTCCTCAGAAGATGCAAAGACCTCCCAGTTTCATGCATAGACAGAATTAACAGTGTGAAAATGGCCATTCAACCAAAAGCATTATACAGATTCAATGCACTCTGCATCAAAACACCCATGAAATTCTTCAGAGAACTAGAATTAAGAGTCCTAAAATTTATCTGGAAGGAAAATATACCAGGAATAGCCAAAGCAATTCTAGGCAAGAGTGATGCTGGAGGTATCTCAATACCTGATCTCAAATTATACTACAGAGCTACAGTAACAAAACAGCATGATATCAGCCTCAAAAGAGTCATGAAATCATGAAGACAAATGGATAGCAGACATAGAGACAAACTCATATTCTTACAAAATCTGGTACTTGATAAAGGTGCCAAAAATATATGTTGGAGAAAGGACAGCCTTTTAAAGAAATGTGCTGAGAAAACAGGATATCCATGTGCAGAAGAATAAAATTAGATCCTTATATTTCCCCTTGTGTAAAAGGCAACTCAAAGTGAAACAAAGACCTTGGAATTACACCAGAAACTTTCCAACTTCCTGAAGAAAATGGAGACTCAACACTCCAACATATTGGCCCAGATCCCAACAAGAATTGTAAAGCACAAGAAATAAAACTAAAAGTTACTCAATGGACAACATCAAATTAAAAAGCTTCTGCACAGCAAAGGAGAAAAATGAGAGTATGCCTAGCAGGCCTATGGAATGGAAGATCTTTGCCTGCTTTCTACAAAAGGGGATTAGTATCTAGAATATATAAAGAAGTCAGAAAACACCAAAAATCAATAATCCAATCAATAAATGGATGACATAACTGATCAGACATTTCTTAAAAGGAAAAAATATATATGGACAACAAATATATTTTAAAAAGTTCAACATTTCCTAAAAATCAGGAAAATAAAAATCAAAACTATATTTAGATTTTGTGTCTCTCCAGTTTGAATGGCAATTATCAAGAATGCAAATAATAATCAATGGTGGCAGGATGTGGGGAAAAAGATACATTCATACAGAATTGATAGGATTGCAACTTAGTGTAATTACTCTGAAAAGCAATATGGCAATTCTTCATAAAACCAAGAATGGAAATACCTTAGGACCCAACTATCCTATTCCTCAGTATTTATCCAAAAGGCTTAAAGTCAGAATACTACAGTGAATAGGAAACCAATGTTTATGCAGCACAATTCAAAATAGCCAAGTTGTGGAACAAGCCCAGATACCCATCAACAGATGAATAGATAAAGAAAATGTGACACAATGAGACTTTACCATAAGTTTTACTAAGCGAATTATTCGTCGTTTCTTTTCCAATCATTAGTGCACAGGGAAGTGTGAACACTTACACTTGCTGGGGGCCATTGAATGTTGGCCAATACACATTGCCTTACTGTAGTTCTTTGAAAATGAGAATGAATCAAGATGACTTTCAGCCAAGTTGTTGTTGTTTGTTTTTCTTCTTCTACTGCTGTATCAGTAGATTTCCTATATCCTTACAAAAGACTTCTGATTTTCTTCTTTGTGTCTGTTTTTATTCCTTTCTTAAAAGTATTGGTTGAAACAATTAGTTGTCTGATTTCCTTAGGTTTCAAAAAACATTCACATTAAGCTCTTGTAAACCTTTATAGAGTACAAAATCAATGTGGAGACTTTGTCAGGATTATTTTTCTGCTTCTTTTAAGTGAGCTATTGAAAGCACCTCAAATTATCCAATGCATGTGTGAAGAGAAGAAACTAAATCAAAGCCTGAGTATAGAGAGATGAGGGTTATCATTAGCAGACCCATAACAGGAAGCTGGAATAAAAGGCTAAGTAATTTGAAAAGCAGACAAGCATGAAGATCTAAGACAAACATTCTGTGAATGTAAACAACTTCTTCAAACAAAAAAGAAAGAAAAGGCATACACATAAAAAAATTAGAAAGCTCAGAAGCATAGACAGACTAATTGAATTCACAGCAAAAAAGAAATCACTGTCATATTCAGTCATGACATTAAAAAAAATGATGCTTGGAGCTGTGATGGGAAGATAGGCATAAAAGCAAGGAAAGTACCTGTACCAGTCAGTCCTGTCCTTTCAAATCGCATGGCTCCGACATAATCACACCAATTTAAAGCAAGTGCCAGTTACAACGGTGGAAAGGGACAATTTGGAGATCTCCATCACCTATAGGTGACATATTCACAGCTTCCAGATTGGGGATTATGTTGAGGGACATATCATAAATAAGAACAGCACTCCAACATGTCTCAAATAATTCAGTCGTGGACACCTACACATAAAGGTGAAATGGTTCTCATTGAAGAAAAGTAGATTAATAATGGAGGCAAAGAAGATGGAATTGACGGAGCAATCATCTTATAAAAGTCAAAATTGAAAGCGAAATATTGCCCAACTTGTCAAAAACAATCAAATCACAGAGGCCAATCAGATTAGAAGCACTCAAAATGGTGTCCCTTATCTCCTTGAAGCCTGCCGAAGAAGTTCTGCTAGACTGAAACCAAGCTTGGAGAGGATGACCCCAGAACGGGTAACTCATCTCTCTCTGTTTCTTGTGGCCTGTTTAACACATTTCAAAACACTGCAAACTATTTCTAAATACTACCCTAAAGATATACTATGGAAGATCACTGAGCTGGGAGGCTCTGCAGCCAGGGAGATGTAGAGCAATGTCAGGATGCTTGGCCTGTTGTCTGTCTGTTTAACCAGGAATCATGAATTCTTCCAGCATCCATGAGCCTGGATACGTTAATTCATTGCTTGCAAATTGAATAAAATTTCACATGCTTTACAATTTTAACACTTTTTTTTTCTTTCTCAGTCTTTGAATGCTTAAAGCCTTCTTCTATTTTTAATTATTTTCTTATCCAGGCATATATGGATAAAGTCAGCTTGTGCCTGGCATGGGGTAGCATTTATCTAATCTTCAGAGACTCCTGGAAGTGTAACAATGATCCCTGCCTAAGATAAGGATAAAATGTGCAATCTGTTGATTTATAACATGCTGTTTAATGCTCAAAACTATGCAAGAGGCACCTTGGGCTAGTTTGGCTACCTTATTCTGAGAAGATATATAGAATAAATCTCCTTTAATTTATTAGATGGTCCAATTCTAGCTACATAGCCAGCAGGCTTGAAAATCCCTCAGAAACTTGACTTAGCTTCTCTCAAACTAAAGGAACTTACTTCTCTTATTTTTTTTTTTTTTTTTGCTGTTTGTAATTTGAAGACACATATCTTCTGCTTTATAACCTTTTCTTGCATCTCTATTAAAGCTTTATGTGACAGTGCAATTTTTTCAGTCTTTCTGATTATTGGCCCCTTGTATTGATGGGTTAAGTTTTACTTTAATAATTAAGTTGTTAATGTTATACCCGTTTTTCTTTAATCTCACCATATGGCCAATCTTTACGTGGTTAAGTTCAGCTATTCTGTTTAGAATGTTACTTACAAATGCCCCTTGTATATAAATGGACTGTCTCATGGGCTGAATCCCTCAAAAATTCATATTTTGAAAATCTAAGAAGAAACTAGTATTACGAGGGGGAATCTTCTACTCAAAATTATGCCATTGGAATTCAGTACTGAGTGCTACCTTTTACATCTCTGGAATAAATTCTTTCTCCCTTTGATCATTTACTTGAAAAACTAACATATACATATCTTTAATAATGCAATATTTAAAATAAAATTTAGGTAACATATTTTAAAATGCATTCTTAATAATATGAAAATAAACCATTTTACATATATTTTTGTATTATTTTGCTACATATCTAGCAATTCTGTTTTCTCGTACTCATGAATGTGACCAGGAATTACAAAACTACAGTTGTTCAATGCATAAAATAAATTACTATTTGTCTCACATCTGAGCAGGAGTATTTGCTACCAATGCTAACCATATTCAATATCATTAATGAGGAACAGAGGAAGTCAGAAACAAAGAAAATGGTTCAAACTAAGACAAAAAATAATCAAAACAAAGCAAAAACATGAAGCTCCATATCAGGGAAGGCTTTTTTGTTAGGTAAGATTTATTACATTGTCACATAAGTTTTCAAAGAAAGGTGGAAGTTCAATACATGTGCTATCTATCACAGAGCTCTGCTGTTTCTGAAGAGTACAGAAAGTAAAGGGAAGGAAACATGAGGATCACGCTCTTATCCAGTGCTGTAAGCACATTTCTGCTGCAGAGTTAAGGTGGTGTGTCCTTGCTGCCTATGACTGCTTGCTGCTGTCCCTTTGTTATTTAATGAATATTAATTTTTAAATCATTGATGATGTGCATGATAAACTTGTAGGAAATATCCTAATCTGAAGTTGTTGTTTTTTTTAAGATAACAATCTAAAAGGGTCCTAAAGGGAAACTAGAATATTAGTACCTTTGTATTGGATTAGTATATACATTTTGACAGTGATACTGGAGAAGATGGAGATATCACCTCTACACAATTCTGTCCACCTTCATCCTCTGCAAAGAAGGATGCCTGGAACTTGGTGTGCTCCAGAAAAGACCTCCACCCCGACTTCCATCCCTGAGCACCAAAAACCTTGCTTCCACCCCTATTGCAGGGCCATTGTAATACACAACCTACTGCCACTGACCTCTCATTACTTCAAGACCACAATTATTGTAACTAATTCATCCCGGCTATGGACTGAAAATTTGTAGTTCCCCAATCTCAGTTCATATGTTGAAGCCTAATAAATGGATGCCATCGTATTAGAAAGTTTGGACTTTGAAAGGTGATTGGTATGTATTAGTGCCTTTATAAAAAGACATATATAGAATTATAGATGATAGATATAAATGCATAATCAAACATGTATGCATACACATGTTTATGCATATATATGTATGTGTGTGTGTGTGTGTGTGTGTGTGTGTGTGTAGAGAGAGAGAGAGAGAGAGAAAGAGAGAGGGAAAAGAGAGAGAGAGAGTCCTTTTCCATTGCATTTGGTAGTTATGTACTATCAAGTAGCCATGGAAACTGAATGAGTAGATTGTAGATATTTAATGAATACTATATGCTGAACTAGTGGTCCTAGACAATTAGAGATTTAAGTGTCTTGTTTGTGTGGTCTGTTGTTGCCAGGTTTTAGACAATTTTGTGCTTTCTACTGATGATCTTGCTGTCTAAAATGGCCCCTATGTGGAGTGCTCATCAGTTTTCTAATGTTCCTCAATACAGAAAACAACAACAACAACAAAACTGTGATGTGTTTTAAAGAGAAAATTCTTGTGTTAAATGAGCTTCATTCAGGCATGAGTTATATGGGGCTCTCCGCCATGAGTTCCATGTTAATGAGTCAGCAATATCTACAAAACAATTTATCTTTAAACAGAAGTCACACAAAAGAATGTTGTGTTCTAATCAGTTCACAAAAACATGTGACCAAAGCCTAGCAAGACACTGCTCTCAGCACTAGGAGTGAAATCAGACCCTGTTGCCCAGCGTGACTGTGGCTCAGAGTGTGCGTGGCAGGAAACATCAGGTTCCTGCTGCTCTGTGCACGTGTCCCAATGAACACACAAGCCCACACTGATTGAGAGGAGGTTGTGAAAGCATCTTAGTGAGTATGAACAATTGAAAGTGCGTAATTTGTGATCAGTGAGGACCAACTCTTATTCTTTTTTGTAACTTGCAGTTCCAGGTCCTTAATGTGCTATTCAACAGACAGAATTTCCTCATTTTAAAATTGTTGTTCAATTTGCCATTGATTCCCATCATAGAGAGTGATTTTGTTTACAGTGTTAAGAAATCTTTGTCAAGATAAAATTATGGAAGCATTTGATTATGTTTTCTTTAGTGTGTTTGTTTAATACTTTAAATTTAGATTGGTGGTCTCTCTGGAATTTATTGTGTTTACTGTGAGGCAGGGGCTGATGTTTTTCTATTATTTTACTTTATCACTTGGGAAATAAATTAGCATAACACACCTTATTGCAAAGACTATTAAAGACTACTTCTGTGAATTAGGTAGCACAACTGAATCTAGATCTATTTATCAATCCTGTTTTGTTTAATGGGCTAATATGTCAATGCTTAGAATGAGTCTTGCTGTCTCTAGTGGCATATGTCATCCAGGGTTGCTCTCTTTCCAGATTCCTATGGCTTTAATTGTTCTCTTACATTTTCACCTAAATTTTTGAATCAGCTGCCATTGGGAAATTTTTATTGAAACAATTCTACTCAAATAGAATTGACATCTTTACATTATGTTATTATATCTCTAAATACATATATAGAACAAATCTTCACCTGTGTAGATTTCTCTTTGGTTCCACTTAACATTTTGTAGTCTTCAGGGTCCAGGCTTTGATTTATTCCTAGTCATTTGGTAGATGTGAAAATATTATAAATTGAATTTTTTTAAATGCAATTTTCTACTTATTCGTTGCTGTCAGTGAATGTCTATTCTTTGTTGTCAGTGAATGTCAACCTTGTATCCAACTATACCATATTTTGCAACATGTGATAAATAAATTAAATCTAGTTCTACTTATTTTTCTTTTCTGGCTTTTACAGTAGCCTCCTAACCTGTTTCTACTCTTATCTTGCTTTGGTATTTGCATCCAGTTAAACACTGAGCTAGATCTTAGTTCTCTATCCAATCTATGGCTGCTCCTCATTTACACATAACAAAATTCACACTCCTACAAGCTGATAAGACCTTTCCTGCTTTCCTACTCCCACATTCACTCCTTTACCTGCTTCTGTTTGTTGCTTTGTGCCATTTATTAAAATAGGCAAACTTGTTCTTCCTTAAGAACAGAATCAGTGGAGTAGAAGGGAGGGTGGGTGCCCTGGGGACTGAATCAGAGTGGATTGTATCTCACTCTTTTGTGACTATGTCAGAGTCTATTCAGTATGGTATATAACTAAGAAGAAGAATACCATAATAAAACAATAGCACCTTATGTGCTCAAGGATTTTCCTCCAGTTATTAATTTTCTACTATTTCTGAATGGAGTAACTTTCTTCCCTCACATACTTATTCTATCTCACCTTGTCAGTGGAATCTACTCTGTTATATTTACTAGTGAAATCTTCCAGTCTTCCTAACTCTGGGACTTTGGATCACCTTTGCCTTTCCAAAATTTTCTTGTTATTTTATTTCTCTCTTTAGTAGTCTAATATTTTATAGGGTTTAGATATTTATTTTTTATTATTTCTTGACCAACTATTCTATAGAATAAATATGTTTGAACAACCAATAAAAAAAATAAATAAAATAAATAAATATATAAATACCTAAAAAGCAGGAATTTTTTCCTGCTATTCTCACTAATGTTCCCCAAGTAATCAAAATGATGCCTGGCTTACTTTACATGAATAATTCTTGAAAGACTCAAACAACAAGTGACTCATCCTCAAAGGGAAGAAATTAGTTCACCCTAAGACTATTTGCAATTATGCCAAAGAATAGAGAGAAGACTACCACTGAAGTACACAGGAAAATAATGTGTGATCCAACATGGCCACGGCCAGGTAGGTTCCCTGGAGTGAAGCAGTCAGCCATCAATGTCAGGTCCCAGAGCCCCTAGCAGTAGGGAAATTAAGGTCTCTTTTTAAAATGAAAGTTGTTGATAATACATTCAGATCCAAGAAATAAATACGAGCGAATAACTCAGTAATGTAGATGATGTGCATAAAATATAATGAGCATTGAATCTATTAATTAGAGAAATGAGAATAAGGAACCAAGGAGGTTATTGTGGCATGTTATACGTATCATAAAGCTTGACAAACCGTGAAGAATGAAAGACTCAGCCAGCAGGGAGAGGAATGCCCTGTAGGAATGAGCAGTAATGCCCTTCATCATGCACTGCAAGAGACCCGTTTGTAATAATCCTAACAATTGAATCATGGTTTATATTATTCCAGCCTCATAATATTTTCCCATACTTTTCCATGTAATCAGAGGCAAGCTCTAGAAACAAAAATTTCTTGTATTAATAAGAATTTACCTAAGAGTTCATCAATTCTTTTGCATTTAAACAATTCTTGTCACCTATTTGAAGTACAGGAATAAATTAAATGTCACGCTTTCAACCTTAATAATACATATAGTAATTCATTTTGATACAAAAATTTGATAAATCTAACCTTTGTAATATATAGAATCAACATGTATTTTAAATTACATTCAAAAATTATTATTATTAAACTTGTTTTTGATATACTTTGATTTATTTGCTTTCAACTTTGTATGTTTATTGCTTTCATTTTATGCTTTATATTATTTTGCTAGAAACAATGGGTTACTTTATCTAAAATGATGTTGCTAGTTTACATCTATATATTATGTCTTGTGATTACTTGCTGAAATTTGTGGTGATATGGCTTTATAACAATATGGGCAAGAAAGAACTAGAGTAAGATAAAGAAGTGAAAAGTCTTGGAAGCAAAATACATTAAAAAAACAAGTTACATAGAAACAAAAATGAATAAAGTGATACATCAAAATTTAACGTCTAAAGCCTCCTTATATTAGACCAAACGCAGATGCATTTCCCTTTCTTTTAGTCTGAACAATCATTGATGCATTTCTTAAATTATGCCTACGAAATATATTAGTAGAAAGGATAATCCTAAAGGTGTATGCTTCTTATTAGTATTTCAACATTTTTCCTTTGTAACATTGTTGTTAAATTCCAGCATCTCTGGAAACCGACTTTCACTTTGTATCAGGCAACGTTGATAAATGTGGTCTGAGAGACCTGCCAGGGGTGGTGCATCAAGTGGAAGTTATCTGTGATGAAGCATCAGCAGCATCAGCAAAAGATTAATGCTGAAGCTGGGGAATAAAAGAGATATAAAGCCAAACCCCAGAGAGGCAGTGGGCAGGAAGCAGCATGTTGGCCGGTGCAGTGAGTAAAACTTCAGCATTGGAACAAATGCCAAGAGTCAGGAAATAGTTAAAAGCAGGATCAGTCATCACAGTTCAGGTGGAAGAAAACATTCTGAGCCTCTGTAAAGATAATTGACATGTGACATTTTTCTCTATATACTCTATGTCACTGGGGAAAAAAAGGTGAATTGCAAGGAAAACAATATGATTTTAGTATGTGAGTGGATAAACGACTTTCCTATTAGTGCTATAATAAATTATCCCACGCTCACCAGCTTCAAACGTCTCAAATTTATTATGATTCTGGAGGAGTTTGCAATTCTGAAATGGGTCTCCCAACATTAAAACAAGACAGGGAGGACCTATCTTCCTTCTGTGAAGCTCTGAAGGGGATTCTATCTTGCTTCTTCCAGCTCCGAGAGGCCTCCAGCATTCTTTGGTTTGTTCCCCCTAATGCATCTTTGAACTTTTTCTGTCTCTGACTTACTTTCTTGTCTGCGTCCCTCTTCCATTTTAACGATTTTTCTGATCACATGGGATGCACCAAAATAATGGAGAAGAATTTCCTTACTGTCAGGTAAGCTCATCAGCAGCCTCTCTCTGTGTGGGGCCACAGTTCCGCTTTCCATGTAACTGCAACTCCTAGGTTCTGAGGATTAGCGTGAGTACATGGATAGGGGACCATTGTACTGCTGACCACAGGTGGCTGAGATGGAAAAGTAGAATTTGATGTCCATATTTGCTCAGTCTTTTTATATTATAGAAGATAGGAATCTCTATCTTCTAGACTAACACTAATGGTTCCCCAGACCTACTGATTAAACTTTTAAACCTAAGTTTTTTTTTATATATACATTAACAATGTTTAATGTTTTGAGGATTAAGTAACAAATCAAAAAAGATTTTTCACTTAACTAAGTTCACTTCCTTTGAATTTTTCTAAGAGTTAAAAATTGACTATTATACTTACTGATTTAGAACCATCAGATTTTGCTTCTGGAAAAATCTAATACCTTTCAAAAAATTACAATTGTAATGTTAGCACAAAAATTACTTCCTAAGATTTCATTTTAAAAAAAAACTTTTCTGCAGCCAAAGATTCCTATTTTTGAATTACAGTACTGCAAGGCACATACAGAACTCACCTCCTTCAAAATACACAGATGATACTCCCTGAAATATAAGTTTAAAATTCTTGAACAATTAGAAATACTACAAAGTTAGCAATTTTTTAGGTAAAAACATTGCTTCTACAGGATCATGCACCTTTCTTAAAATCAATTCAGCAATATGTATAAATAATCCTTTTTTAAAACATCTGTACTTAAAATGCAGATACAGTGATACTGAAGATAGCACTAAACAGAAACCTGAAAAGTACTATAATTTGATAAATTTAGTTATTGCCTTCATTAGAGACTGAATCATCTCTAGTATTTTCAAAGACTTGAATTTAATAACTGGGCAACTACCCAAGAAACAAAGGAATTTCTTTAAAACAACATTTCTTACTTCTAGCATTGATTTTTGTATAAAGAATGCTAAGTGAATTATGTATTTTTTTGTTCAGTAGAACCCAAGATAGACCACTTAAATGCTTCTACCAAATTTAGTGCAGCTTAATTAGGGACCAGGTACATTGTTTCCTCTGAACATTTTTGGTCGAGCATGACTAACCATAATGCAAATGGAATCTTAAGAGGTAGATTTTTTTCCCATGATGCATTTTGTTAATAAATGTATTGTCAATAAAATAAAAACAAGCACTGTATGTGTATTCTTAAAGTACAAGGGTCTAATGAAAAGAAAAATAAAAGATAGGTATGATATTTGTTACAGTCTGACATTTTAACAGTCATAGTATTAGATGTTTTGTGACCAAGTGCATTTTGGACACTCTCGGGATCAAAATACAAGTCTGCCAATTGTATTAAATCCTCCCCCACCCCCTCCACCAGTTGGTCCACAGCTTCCTGGTGGGTCATTGTCATCAAATCCACTGGGCCGAAATGAACAGGAAGCAGATGCAGCTTGTAGGGCCCGGGTTTGAGCATTCAACTCTTGTTCCTGTAAATATAGTTTATTGTCCTTTGTTATAGCATCCATAAGTTCCTTCTGAAGAGGTGGGTCTCCATTTACCCAGAGTCCACTCGTTGGCTTGTTACCACTTAAACCATGAGTGGTGTTCTGTTTTTTATACAGAAGCACATATGCAGTATCTTTTGGAAACCTACTTGTAATTTTCTGGACTGACTGAAATGAAGTGAATGTCACTCTGCTGTCATTAAATAAAAACCATTCTTTGACATTTCCTTACTTTCCAAATCCTGTTCAATAATTGCACTGGGACTATCTCTGCTTAGTATATGATTCTGGGAGGGTGCTAATGTGAGATTTTCAGGCTGGTGGCACATCTGGTATGAAGACTCTGCACCTGTGATGTTTCTGGCATACGAATAGTAATGCCCACTTTCAGAGGATATACCAGAGTGCACCACAACAGAACTTAATAGGTAGGGGATCAACTTTGGACAGAAAGCTTCTTCAGTTCCAGAAGGCTTTAATTTTTTAGCTAGGTTCTCACCAATATCTGTGAAATCAACATCTAAAAGACCAACTTTCTGACAATGAAGAGAAAGAAGTAGTTCTTTTAACTGGCAACTCCAAAACCAGTGGCAGTGACACATTGTCTAAAATTTTTCTTCTCACATGATACTTCTGATCATAAGAAAATCTCAGGAGAGTAAGAATAAGGTATTCGGGTTCCTCCATGATTTGCATAGTTTTCTCAGCATTCTGCAGAGAGGCACAGTTTTCACAATAATATTGGTTGTCACCAGTAAGAATCTCTGGAGCCAAAAAATAATTTAGTAAGTCAGTTACTGAAGGTGTGGTCTCACCTCCTGGTTTCTGAGGTACATCTTTATTGATAAGAATCTTGGGAGATTCATTAGGGACAGAACTGTTTTCAGTATAGTGAAACCCATCAGGAGGACCATCTATTGTTCTTTCATTCATAACTGAATCACAGACAAAGGCAGCTGTTGCTGGATTATAAACTACTGGTTCTTCTGAAGGACCAGATACACTGGCTTGCATTACGCTGCCATCTTGTGTATTGGATAATGATGCTGGATCTTGGAAAGACAAGTCTTCCATAGCAGGGGAAGGACAAAAGGCCAGTGAAAGATCCGTGAAGGCTTCCACTTTTTGTGAGGTACTCCTGCAGTTCAAGCAACATATGTGAGTCTGTAATTTTCCTCCAAACATTTTTCTATTAAAGTCTTCTCACTGTCACTTGTGCAAGGGGTCTCTGTCAGTACAGCTGCCTTACTGGCTACTTCCTGTAAAGAAGTTTCACTGTACCCCAGACTTTCAGAAGACTTGTATGAGGATTGAACTTTCAAGATCTTCTTTTCTTCATGGAGCCTGTCAAGCAGAAACCTGAGGTATTCAGAACAGTCTTGCTGTGATCTGGGAGTAAACCATGGAGGTCTGGAAGCCTCAAAGAATATCCGAGGTGCATATGCTTCCCTCTCTGTATGAGCCAAAAAGGCAAAAAGATGCTGTAATTTTTTCATTAATGAATTGCACCCGTTTAGATTTAAAGATAATACTTGTCTCCTGAAATCTGTAGCCATAAACAATGCTTGTATAACACTGTTCATATAACATGTATTTCCTAGGTTAATAAGGCCAGTTTTTCCAGTTTCAGATTTTCCAGAAAGTCTAGACAAGCAAGATGCCAAAGAATTGGATTGAGACGTCCAGGCACTTTGACTGAGAATCAGCTTAATTTTCTCCTCACCAGGCTTAGGAAAATCCTTTATTGCCTCCAGAATAGGTTCATAGAGATCTGGAAATCCAGAATAATGATACATCATACAGTGTATTAATTCTGTTAACTGCACTAAGAAGGTTGTGCTGGAAGGCAGGCCATCATTTTTGAAAGAGTGAACCAAATTAACTACATGAGGAACAATCAAATGGAACGCCTCTGGAGAATGCTGAAAACTAAGCAGCATGTGAGAAAGAACTGCAAGAGCACCAGGTCTCACAAGAGGAAACCAAAGTTGATTAAAAACCAGTTCTATTTTCAGCAAAGTAACATCTATCAAAATAGTAAACTTCTGAACAGCTGCTAGTCCTTTCAGCAGTGCAATTACCCAAGTATCCACATGCTGAGCCAATGGCCAGGAGAGCCAGTCAATCATTCTGCAAAGAGCTTGGGTCATACTTGCATCTTTTACATTGGGATCCGTGGTAAGGCTCCTGATGAGAACTGTAATCATCTGAAGAGGAATATGCTGCACAAGGCTTGCCAGTGCTACAGAAGGTTCAATTGATGCATCTGTGGAAGAGATGCTTGCAAAAACTTCTTGCAGGGAAGGTAACAGTGTGGAGGGCTCAGCCTTCCAGATGTTCTGCAGCAAATTACTCACTTTTGTTACCTGGGAGACATACTCCCGGAGCTCTTTCTCCTGGGTGGACACGCATTGAAAGTGGCCTATCGTTCGAACCAGCTGTTGGCAGAAGGTGATGGACAATTTCCCTTTGGGGATGCACTGCACGAAGTCGGTCAGAAGGTCGCTCAGTCGGGCACAAAGTTGGGGCTCTGGCCTCTCACATACCATCCGTAACACCTCTACCTGCAGCAGGTTGAAGAGGTCCAGCACCGATGGGCAGCTCATGATCAGCTTCAGGCCGTTGTGAATGTAGTCCAGGATGGCTACGTCTTTCCTGTCCAGCGAGTGGTAGCCCTGCTGAAGGAGGCCCAACACGAAAGTCTTGTTGAAGAAAGACTCGAACTCAGGCCGGTGGTAGCGTGCATAGGCCTCCAGTACCTGGTGACCCACTTGTCGCTGGAAGGGGTCCTGGCCTTCCAGGATGAGCCGGGTAGTCAGGTCAAACATGGCCTCGCACTGCTCCTGATCTAGCCAATGCTCCGCGGATTCCACCACCTTCCGCACAATCACCCGCTTTAGGGGAAGCGGGTGCGAAGAACTCACCAGGCCCTCCAGGATCTTGTCCATTGTGGCCACGCCGCAGGGCCAGGGCCAGGGCCAGGGGATGAGGAGCGGGCGGCAGCAGCCCTGAGGTAGGGCAGGAGAGCACCTGGGCGGAGGTGAACTTGGAGCTAGCAGCAGCGGGACCGGCCACAGCCACCGCCGCCTCAGCAGCCACATTTATCGTGTAGGGGAGCCCATCCAAATCGGGGCGGGAGTTGGCGAACCTGTGGCGCGATAAGAACCGACACCACCCACGGCGGGCCTAGAGCGATGGAGGTCCGTACTCCGCAGCCACCGCGGGCTGGCCGTCCCTTGCGGCATCAGCGCGGAGGGACCAGCAAGGCCCCCGGCTATGGTGGGAGCTCAGAACCGGGGCTGCGAGACGTAGGCGGGGGAGGCGCGCCTTCCCGTTCTGGAGAAGGTGTAGGCGTCCAGGCTCCGGCTGGTGTAGAGAAGAAACCGGCCCAAGGATGAGTCAGGAGGCGCTGTCACTCTGGGCTGTCAAGGAAGGTGCCGGGATCATAAACCTAAGTTTTATAAATTAATATGATGTGATGAATACTGCATTATTTATTTCATATCTATCCGTATGTATATTATATGTATATACCTGTATATATCTACATACACAGATATATGTACATATACCTATATATATGCACTTAGAGGTGTCAAATATAGGGTCAGGAATACAAAATAGATGTTTCCATAGTACATAAAAAATATGATCATTCATAAGGTGTCCATAGTACAGTGCTCTGATGTTATAAACATATTGGCTAGTAAGAGTTGATTTTTATCTTGGACCAAAATTATAACAGTGAATGAGTAAATAAGTGATCAGATTCTATGAGTAATTTCTTGTTGGAAATATGAATGTAGATTAGGAGATGAAATGACAATGTGAGTCAGTAGTATCTGTAGGGAATTTAGTATAAACAAAGGGAAACATGAAGTCATTTTAACCTTTGCTGAGGATGATTCAGTTGCATTTTAAATATATTGTGTTTTGAAGGACTCTTACCACTTTAGTTAGCTTTTCATTGCTGTGACCAAAATACCTGAAATGCCAACCTTCTCTCCATGGCAGCAAGGAGATATCAGAACCCCTTCATGTCACCTCTGAATATTCCAGCATTAATGCAGAGGTCTTTGGGAGGGAAACAGCTCATATCTAAACCACAAAAGTTGCACTTTTAAGAGAGAACACAAATGAAGTTGAGTATGCAAGACTGGAGTTTAGAAGACAGTGTGGATTAAATACTGTAGAATATGTAAATATGTAGAAGTCATATGCAGGCAAGTGTGAGGCCACAGGACCTGAGGAGAATGCCAGGAATGGGAGTGCAGACACCAAGGGGAAGATGACCCAGGAGTGAGTTCTGGCACCTGCCAACATGAAGCCATATAGGATGTGATCCATGGACCGACCAGACTATGACGTCTTTTTAAAGGGTGAATCCAGAGTGGGGGAGAGAATAAAGACAGCTTTAAGTCCTGGGTACCAAGAGAAGAAAGTTCATCAGTCAGAAGAGAGATCAATAAAGACAAGTGCTGGTGATAGGACTAGTGAACTGAGATCTGATCATGGAAGGTGAAGTTTACCATTGAGTATTTAGTCATCAAAGAAATTGGCTGTTTGGGACCTGTGAAGATGACCATGTGTCCATATATTGCACTACCCAAGAGCAGTCAATACTACTGTTCCTTTAACAAGTCACCTTTCCTGCTGTCTCTCCACACTGTACTTTAACAGGAGGGCACACTAGAGTCTGTGATTGGTGACCATTTAATCCTTTCCTACCAGTCAGATAAGGCATTTAATCAAGTTAAGTTGTATTGGAATTAATTATGTTTTTGGATTGAAAAGTACTCGTGTAAAAGGAAGAGGGCCTGATGTCTTTCTCGTGCTCCTTGGCACTTCACATCGCTATCCTGAGTCATCTAATCTCTACGTACCTGGTCCAGAATGGGCAAGCGGGAATGGTCACTGTGTTAGTTTTCCATCACTATAACCAAATACATCAGAAAATCGGTTTATATAGAGAAAAGTTTTCAATTCCAGGAATAAAGAAAAAATAAAATATAATGTTCATCTTGTTTCTAAGTGCTGCTGGCCCTGGAGACTTTCAGCTTTGTCTCTGGCCTCTGTGATTTAGGTGTTGAGTGAACCTGTTTACAGGTTGTTCCTGGACAATGTTCCAGACAGTCAGCAGACCCACACTGAGCCTCAGTGATTCAGAAAGTGTCTCCCCTGAAAGTTCCTCATATGAACTTTGATCTTCCTCACTTCTCTGTTGACTAACTTCTAGAACCACAGAGACTTGAAAGGATCTTTGTTTACTTCCATGTATATAAATATATTTATAAACTTTTTTTAAAAAAGTGTCCACAAATAAGAGTCAACTCATCTCCATGCACAGACACTGGAAAGAGAAACAGAAGCAATGTTTGTTAATTCCCCACTTTTCTCCTGTAGTAGGGGAAATTAATTAGTTATCCCAAGGTTTGTTGTCCCCTACGTGCTCACATTGGAGCATCCAAGGTGCTCATCCTGGTGACCTCCCTTGTGTTCACATAACAGTTTAACTGGTAGCAAGGCCATCAGATATGAATCGATTCTGAAAATCCCTAGTTGTACACTATTCACACCAAAATGAATATTGAAGTTCTTCTGACCAAATGCCACATCGACAAAGGAAATGATGGGTCCCAGAATGAATTTTTTTTTTTTGGTGGATTCTGACTATTTCAGAGTAGATTTTTCTTGTTAGATTCTGATCATCACATAATAAAATAGAGAAAGCCATGCAGGCATATTTTGGCTCCAGAGTTGCAGATATAGGGAATGCAGTCTAGCTTGCAAGCCTGGGGAAGCCTGGGCCTGCATACCTTGAGATTTGAGTGTCGTCAACATGGTGAAATAAATGGCTGCCAGAAGGCTGTGCCTTGGCATTCATGGCATAGATTGATGATCCCTGCCTTTAAAGTATAGTACGGTTGAACAATGTGTTCAGCAACGCCTTAGGTTGAGTCCCTCTGTTTCTGTTGATTCACAATGCAGTGTCTGCAGGAACACAGCAGATGTTGAGCAATGACCAATGGCCAGGTTTATGAAATCTGTGAAATGGTATAGAATGAACTCTGAATAATTGCAGATAAATTTGTAAATACTTAACTGAATACAAGCTCAAAACTTGAATGCATCCAAACAATGACTAAAAATAATGACAGTTTATTTGTGTCAGTAGTTTAAATAATAAGCAAGTTGGTTCATAAGGCATTGATAATGTAGCAAGGATTCTAATTACATACTTCCAAATATTAATTTTTGTATGTTCATGTGTAGTAATAGCATGCCAGTCTGTGAAATATTTATTGAGTGCCTTATAATAAGATCCCCAAATTAGCTTTGTTACTAGGCAGATAAACAAGCTATGTAATAATACAAAGATCATTAGTAATATACATCTTCTCTGTATTTACTTGAATCTCAGCCTTACCTAAAGTTTTTTGTCAAACACAATAGTGACCTTCATATATTTTCAGACTATGGGAAGTAAGCAAGACTTCTTTGATTGATTAGCCAATTAGTACTAAGTATTAGTGCTTATTTACTTGTATAGTAAAATGCTTACTAATAGACCATAGTAAAATTAATCCCTATCAATAAAGCAAAAAAATGTGTTAAAGAAAAAAGTATATATTTTCAAAGGCAACCATGTAAAGCAAGATAAAATTGATAATAGAAAGCAAGAAAGAATAGGAGACTTGAAAGAACGCTAAATTGACTTTCACTGGATATAAGCAATTGAAACACCCTTTCCAACTCAATGACAAAAAATAATCCAATTAAAAATGGGCAAAGAATATGAATAGACATATTTCATGAAAAGAAATTTAAATGGTCAATAAGTTAGTGGGAAAATGTTCAATGACATTAGCCATAAGGGAAATGCAAATCAAAATGAGAATAAGATATCACCCAATCCCAGTAAAAGTAACTATTAAAAAGACATATATCAAACAGCACTTGTTGATTAATAGAGAAGAGCAGAGAATGCCAGGCACTATCCGGGGCTGGAAAACCAGGTGGAACACTTGGCTCCTAACTCTTTCCTGTTTTCCTTTTCATCAATTCCAAACTTCAGTCCCTAACTCTAATTTTAACATGGTTTTTTTTTATTACTGTGACTTTGTTTTTTAATCTGTCCTAGATATACTCTTTCAATATTTATAACATGATTTTCTATTTTAAACGTTATTTTAATTAGTAAATAAAATCAATAAACATAACTCATCCATTGATTATTATTATTTATTTGTAAATTATTCTAAATAAAAATTTATTATTATTTGTTTTGATTATTTACTTAATAAATAATAATACATGTAGCATAGCATTTTTATTCTCAACACATATTATTTCAAATAATAACTCTTATATTCAATCTGGCTCCTTTCAACACAAAACTTACCCATCTACCTTAGTTATCACTCACATAAAATTGTGGCCAGGTCTCTAGGAGAAAGTTGGCACTGTGGGTTGCTTGGTGTTCTATGAAATAGCTAAATTTTCATCATTGTAACTATGTAGAGGTTGAAGAATTATTCACAAATTTTCTATAGAAGTGATTTTGGCTTTCCGGATTTGAGTATGGTTTATGAGATTTTTACCATGTCTTCCAAATCTTGGAGAATCATTCAGTGAATTTAAATTATATAGCCATGAGCACTTGAACATTGGCTTCTTAATACATTCTGGAACCTTTAAAAGTCTACTTTATTTAATGTAATTTTTGTTTCTATTTAACTGAAAAAGAGACTTATAGTGGACCACCTATGTGTCAGGCTCTGTACTGTGTCCTCTAGATAACTGATTTATTGTAGACCTCACAGTAATTCATCAAAATAGGCAGTACTATCTGAATTTAAAAGTTTTGGGATGCAAGCATCAAAGGGATTGTGCACCTTGTTCATGGTTAGGTCTCTGATAAGAGACAAAAAACTGCAAATAAACCAAGCCCAGCCTTTTGTCAAATATCTTAAAACTTGAAGATAGTACTAATATCACAAAAAGGCAAAAATCTCTAAAGGAAGGATTGATATGTAATTATTTAAATTTCTTAAATGACAAAAAATTAACATGTGCATTTTATTGTAATATGTTTAGTGAAGTTAAATATTGAGATGAAGTGTTAAGTGCTAGACATCTAGCCACTTGGCTTCTCATAAAACATTTGGACTTCTTGAGCCCAATTGTTAGATTTTAAATAGGGGCAAAGAGTCCTTTTAATGGCTCTGAAGTAAAATTTAGACTCTTCTTCCTAATAAATATCAAATAAATATAGGTAAGTAGGTAGCTAATGCTGAAACTTTACTAACTCACAAATTCAGCCATTAGAAAATTAAGAATTTTAAATAAGGCAGAGAAATACTTTGATTTGGAAGCTACCTATAATGTGGATTAGTGGAAAGCATGGGGGATCCCAGCAACCATTTAAGAAAAGTGTCTATTTGGAAAACATCTAAATAGATACAACCCTATACTTTTCCTTAAGTGGGTATCAAAAATTGAGCATTTAGAATCAAAGTGTTGTATGCAATAAATGCACCTAGTTTTTATTTGGCAATTTAAAATGAAGAGAGAAAGAAAAGAAAAAGGAAAGGAAAGAGAAGAAAAATAATCTCCTAACTTGTTTAGGGTGAAATAAGGGTCATATTAAGGCATTTTAAAGTTGTAAGAATTTGTGAACCAAGGAAGCATGTTGATAATAAAACTGAAAGTTGATAAATTACAAATATAGTACATTGTATTTCAGGAAGGCAAAAGGAACTCAACTCATCACATTACTGGAATTTAGAACATAAGGAAGTATCAGGGTAGAATTCAAGGACAACCAATGTACAATGTCAGCCTGCAGAGAAAGCAGCTTCACCTTAGACCTGGACTTTGCTGCTTTACAACTCCTTCATATTTGCAGCCTTCCTGAGCCAGAACCTGATTGGGAGTCCAAGGCACAAGGCAGGATTCCAGCAAGAAGACCACCAACAGAAAGAAGAGAATTTGCCCCCACCCAAAGAACAAAACAACACAATTGGCCTTCTGAAAAGACATGGTCCTAATCAGAAATGAAATTTAAATAGTGCTTCTTATATATATAACATGGATTAGTGTTTTGTTTTTCTGTGTTTTAATATCACATTAAATGTGGAAATATACATAATAATCTTTTCAGGGTTGAGAGCTTTTAAAAACCTTAAATCTTTTGGGTGACCTTCAGGGGTTTCATTTTTAAATTGGAAAATCTACCATTCATATTATCTACCATTCATATTTAAAACGATAAGTAATCTTAGCAATTTGTACTTTGATCCGTGGTATATCCCTCACAATTTATACTTCACTTGATGTTTTGGAATACAGAAAATCATGTAGAATATTTAGCAAGACTTGATGGTCTTTAATGGATTGACAATTCATTAAAACAAAAGTCTGATCCAAATCATAATTTGGGACTGTGTTGCTTTTATGTTTCAATAGCAATATCCATCCTTCCATCTGAAATTCAGAATTGATTAAGAAAGAGAAGGCAATAAGACCATGGGTATTCATTTTAAATTATTAATACAAAAATCTGGCTTGCAAGACTTGACTTAGATGTGCACCCACTTTGAACATCAATACCTCTTGCCACCAAAATGAAACTACCTGCCTGATTATGCTGATGTACCCTTGGGACTGAGGTCTTCCCCTGGGAACTCATCTAGGGAGAGAGGAGAGAAAGTTCTCTCTCTGTGCATAGGTAGGATGATAGGGGTGGGGGGTACTGAATTGGAAGTCCTCTAGATCAAAAGAAACTAGCATTAATCTAGCTGGATTTTACAACTGCTTTAAAAATATGCTTGTCTTTTAGAAGCTAACATCATACAACTGCATGGATACATGCTTGGAATATTAGAGAATATGAGATGCATTTTGCTAATAATTTCCTTCTGTGACTTTCTGCCAATGGTTGATATCATTTAAATTATTTCTATGCCAATTTCTGTCACAAAAATACAATTGAATGCAACACGATATGGAAAGCAAGTGAGTCATGGATCTTTCTGACATTTGACCTGCTAACAGAACTTGTGAGTTTCAAACTTATTACAAGTTTTTTAACTTCTTTAATAATTTTAATTTGAAAGACAAGATGCCAAGGATTTTGTTTTTCTTTAGAAGAGGCTCATGTCCTTCGTTATTAATGATATATTTTAGCTTATAGCAAGATGTTTTATTTGAGTTTATTTTGATTTCTCATTGAAATTATTTTTAATTGAACAGTATCATTTCTTAATGTTAAAACTGAAAGGAGGATTCATAATATTCTCAAGTCCAAAAAACCTTAGTTGTCTGCAAATGACTAAAGGAAGGAGGAATGTTGACCTGCAAATAATGAAGCAGCTGCAGTTAGTTGTCTGGCAGGAGGAGGCTCCTTGACTCTGGCTCTACAGGGGCTGCCATTCACTTAACTCCCTGCTTCCCCTTGTTATTTAGCTATGATTATGTGTGGGCATAAGGATTTACTGCAATGCTCGGTTCATATTCGTACATCAGGTTTCCATGGAACAAAAGGTTATGGTTCCTTTTCAATGTGTCCAACCTTCTGAAAATGAATTTGCTAAGCAGAAGCAAAAATTTCTAGGAGTGTAGATTGAATGGGAGCTATTAAATAAGTCTGTTGTAAAAATGATTCTCTTTTCTTATCATTAACTCCCTCCTTTAACCTACAGCGTTTCTTGTCATTAGAGTAAGGCTGACACTCAGGAGTGAGATTTGGGAGAAGGAATCAAAAGAGCAAATTCATTCTTGTTTGTCTTAAGTCCCGTGTCTGTCAGTTGGAGCTTCCCCATCTCTACACAGTCCTACTGGTGACCAGGCCTGATTGGAAGGAGGTAATGGTAGATGGGTTGACAATTCATGAAAACAAAGGATACAGGCATTCAGTTAGATGGGAGGAAGAAGTCTGGGAAATCTACTGTATAACATGGAGGCTATAGTTCATAGCAATGCATTTGTGTTATTGAAAATTATAAGAGTCTGGTTGCAATTTTAAGTGTCTGGATGCAAAACATGATGAGGGTATAGGGGAATGCCTGTGTGAATCAGCACTGACAATTTGCTACTTCATAATATAAATATTTCAAATCATTATATTGCACACAGAAAATATATGCAACTAATTACATAAAAGAAGATGGGAGGGGAATCAGAAACATTATATCCAGAGCTTTTGTGAACAAAGAAAAGGGAGGTTTGTCTTCAGAAATCAAGTTATCTTGTCCATTGCAAAGTCATCAAAACACCCAGTAACAGGAGAACATCTAATTGAATGGAATTTGAACCTAGCTCTAGAAGGTTTCTATAACCTGTGGATCCCTAGGTTCTAATGAAAAGAATCCTACATTGAGCTGTTAGAAAAGGTAAATTACAAGTAGTAGTTTGGTTGAAATATATCTGAAAGAGTTCCCTACTCAAATAAGTTTCTAAGTGAACTTTGCTTTTAGCCTGCAATAACAATGTAGTAACCCACTCAGTTCAATAAAAATGCTTCTAGCAAAACATAATGTAATGAGCCCATTTGGTTGAGTTCTGAGAAAGCTGAAAGTAGGCTTACTTGAAGTATGCATGAAAGGAAAGATCCGGACAAGATGAACAATGTACACATCACACACTACTCACCATAAATGCTGAAACACACCATATGCATGTGTAAAGAACTGGCTGGGTAATTGAAATGACTTATTCTATCATTTGTATTGGATACTTAGATCATGAGACCCATAAAAGTTTTATTTAAATAGGAACCTGAATTCTTAAGTGTGCATAGGAAATAATGTTGGAAAACTGGGCCTCTTGAATGAGCAAAGAGAAAATGTCCAATTTATTTTGAAAAAATGAATTCTCAATTTGTTAAGTATACAAAAGAAGGCAACTTAAGTAGCAAATAGTCTAGTTGTTTAGTCATAATCCTAATGATTTTTTCCTTATCTATTCTTTCCAAGAATAAACAAATTTGCATCTAAAATTGAGGGCTTGAAGCAGTGTTTCATTGTTTGTGACCATTAGTAAGAACAATAGAATTCCTAAAGGAGTCACTTATATAGGCTTTGACATTAACACATTTGCTACTTCATAATATAAATATGTTTCAAACTTGATGTTTAAATATAAATATATTTAAAACTTAGTGCTTAAAAATAAAATTAAAAGATACTCAGGATTTAAAAGTTACTAAGGAAAGGAGAAATTTAAGAATTCAGAGGTATACTAGTTTTCCACAGTCTCAAAATGCAAGGGCTACAACAATGTACTGGTACCCCTTACACATGGCAGGCTGTCGTGACAATGAGCAGAGATGCTAATACAGCCAAGGGTTTTA
This sequence comes from Callospermophilus lateralis, assembly GCF_048772815.1. Classification (NCBI taxonomy): domain Eukaryota; kingdom Metazoa; phylum Chordata; class Mammalia; order Rodentia; family Sciuridae; genus Callospermophilus; species Callospermophilus lateralis. The sequence continues at coordinate 8,676,073 of NW_027510155.1, forward strand.
AAGAAAAGTAACCTACAACTATAGGACAGGTAGTATGAGAACACACTGTAATAGCTTAAAATGTAGGTCCAGATTAACTAAAGGCATACCAAATCCAAAACTTATCTTAGAACATTAGAAAGATTACTTAAGTGATTTTAAATGATAATATTTAAAGTTTAATAAAATGTATGTGATGAATTCTGTAAAAATTTAAACTACTAAATATAAAACTATACTAATATAGATAAATCCTTTGGCAGAAAGTTATGACTAATAAAGATGGGACTTCATTTTCTTATGAGTTATACTTTTATATTTTCTTTTATATATATTTTTTTCCTACTTTTAAGGTGACATTTGATTTCCTGAAGTTGTTTTAGATTAATATGTTATGATTTTCTTTCAAGTTAAAAGACAAATAATTTAAATTCGGATATTTTTCCAGTATGAAACTAACTCAAACATTTCTTTCCCTGAGATGCAACTTCAAAATGCATCTAAAAGTGCCCCAAACAGTGGCCTCAATTTAAATTAAGAATTAAGGGAAATCTTATATTGATTTATTCATTTATGAACCAAAAATATCTACTTCTCTAGCAGGATGTTATAGCAACCTGAATGGACTAACATAATAGGTTTCTCTCATTTGAAAATATATCACTGATACAGCTTATCAATTATCATCTAAGTTTCTAAAAGATTTGTCAGGGTGATTTCTTTTTTAATTTAAATGATTGGATCTAAGAATATAGCTCAGTGGAATAACACTTGACTAGCACACATGATGCCCCGGGTTGGAACTCCAGCACCATAGAAAAAGATAAAAAAAAATCATTAACAATAAAATAAAAATCATTATTTTACCCTATTTGTAGTTCAGTAGCAAAGTCTCTATGGATTAAAATTTTTACAAAATTTAAAAATATTTAAAAAATTTGTGGAAATGAAGAACCATACTGTGTTTTAGTTCCTATATAATGATGCATAAAACAAAATGATAAACATGCATATAATATGACCCCATACATACATTTAAAATACTAAAGAATAGCACATACTTTTACTATGTACATACCAGAGTATAAAGATAACATATTTATCAGATAACTTTTGTCAGATGTTTTTCTGAGGGCATGGATATTTTAAGATAGTCAGCCTAAGAGGTAGACTCCATCTTTATCTTTCCCAGGGGGATTTTGGATGTAAAGGCAATTTCCCAAATAACAGAGTATGGTTCCAGGGTCCATGTTTTTCAAGCTGAAATGTATTGTCTCTGCCTGTTTTAGATGGGAATTTAGTGAAGAACTGGGCAGAAGGCCGGTTGTACCTGGCAACTGATCAATTCCTGAGTAAGAAGGGATTCTCACTTTTTTTTCATATTTTTATTGCTGCACTATAGTTGTACATAATGATGGGATCTATTGTTACATATTCATATATGTATACAATGTGACAATTTATATAACAATAACGATAATTTGGTCAAATTATCATAGCAAAAAATTCAAGTATTTTTCCTTCCCTTCTTCCTCCTCCTGGTCCCTCTCCTCTGCTCTTCTGATCTCCCTTCTATTTCCATGAGACCCCTCCCCCACCTTTTTTTTCCTTTCTCCTCTCTAACTCCCACATATGAGAGAGAACATATGACTCTTGGCATTCTTTCTGAATTTGTCTTATTTTGCTGAATATAATGGTCTCAAGTTCCATCCATTTCCCTGCAAATTACATAATTTAATTTTTCTTTATGATTGTATAAAAATCCGTTTTGTATGTATGCCACATTTACTTTATCCAATCATCCGCTGATGGACACCTAGGCTGGTTTTATAGTTTTGGCTATTGTGAATTTTGCTTCTATAAACATGGGTGTGCCTGTATCATTGTAGAATGATGACTTTAATTCTTTAGGATATATAATGAGTAGTATGGCTGATTCATATGCTGGTACCATGCCTAGTTTCTTGAGGACGTTGCATACTGATTCCCACAGTGCTTGCACTATTTTACAATCCCAACAATAGTTTGAAAGATTTCCTTTTCTCTACATGCTAACCAGCACTTATTATTATTTATATTTTTTGTTGGCTACCTTGCTTGATAAAGGTGGAAAAACATACATTGGAGAAGAGCCTTTTAAAGAAAATCGTGCTGGGAAAACTGGTCATCAAGACATAGACCAGGAATTAGACAAGAAACTATGCAACTCCTAGAAGAAAACATAGGATCATTATTCCAACATACAGGCATAAACAATGACTTTCTCAGTAGAATCCCTGAAGTTCAGGAAATAATGCCAAGAGTCAATGAATGGGATGGGATCAAATTAAAAAGCTTCTGCACAGCAAATGAACCAATTAAGAATGTAAAGAGAGAACCTACAGAATATGAGAAAATCTTTACTAGCTATTCTTCTGAGAGAGGATTAATATTCATAATATACAAAGAACTAAAAAGTCTTAACACTAAAAAGAAAGAAAGAAAGAAAGAAAGAAAGAAAGAAAGAAAGAAAGAAAGAAAGAAAGAGCAAATAACCCTATGAATAAATGGGCAAATGAACTAAATAGACAATTCTCTAAGGAAGACGTACAAATGGCCATTAAATATATAAAAACTGTTCAATAGCATTAGCAATTAGGGAAATGCAAAACCAAAGATACTCTGAGATTTCATCTCACATCAGTCAGAATGGCAGCTCACCTTCTTTTTTCTCAGAGCCACTGGCTCTGAGAAAAGTTCCAAATAATTGAGGAATAATCTGAATGAACCCCCTTTTCCATCCTTGTAGACCCCACAGCACCTTTTGCAATGTATACATTTTCTGTAAATCTATACAAGTTTCTCCTCTAGCATTTTGCTTAATCTAGTTAAGTTGCGGGAAACAGCATTTAGTTTTGTTATGTTATGCAGTTACGTTGCATCAAGCAGCATTCAGAGAGAGGAGGGGAACTCCAAACTCTGTTTTATGCTGGCAGGTCCAGAGGAAAACAAAATTTCAAATTCTAAGCCCTGATCCACAGCTTCTCACGACATTTATAGGTTATTTGGCATCATCTTAGACCCATCCTATCACTGGGGCTTTTATCCTTAAGAGAAAAATTCATAATCTATGTGGCTGAAAGCCGTGTGCTGGGTCTCTAACATAAAGCATTCCCACCAAAACAGATAAGAGGCTCTTTTCCCAGGCATCTGTTACATTTCAAAGAGAGTAGTCAGACTCCTGGGACAATTATTTACAATGCAAAACCCCTGAGGTTAATTAGGCTTCCTGGAGAAAGCCTGAGGGAAGGAAAGGGAACTGACCCTTTCCCCAGGCATTGGTTTCTTACCAGAAGGGTTTATAATTTCATTTCATATCTAGGCCTGGTGTGGCCATCACAGTTAGAACAACATAAAGGTGGGCAGTAGATTGCACAACACTGCTGATACACTCTCGCCAATTAATCTTTTAAATGAAGATTTCTTTAATGGTCTTGCCCTAAAGCCATGCATTTACTTATTTATTTTCCAAAATGTGAAGTCTCTCAAGGGACGTGGTTTAGTACAGCCTTTCCCAAACCTATGTCTAAGAAATTTAGAGGACACAGAGATTGGAAGTTCAGGAAAGGGAGAAATTTTGGGGGTTGGTGAACACCAGAAATGAGTTAGAGGAAAACTGCTCCACTGTGAGGTGGTACATTAGTTTTCCAGAGCTGCTGTGACACGGTATCATGGGCCACGAGCCTAGGATAGCCTACATTTAATCTCCAGCAGCTCAAAGGACTGGAACCTGAATTCAAGATGTTTTGGGGGTGGGCTTCTTCAGAGGTGGGTGGGAGAAATTGTTCTCTCCTAGTCCTGGAGGATAGAATCTTGGAGTCAGGGAGGACCATGTTCCCTCTGAAACCTGCAGGGAGCCTGCCTTTGTCTGTTCCCAGCCTGGAGTCCCTTCCATTGTTCAGCCTCCCTCCATCCCAGCCTCTCCACGTGACCTGCTGCCTGGGTCTACATCACCTCGCCTTGGGGTGTCTGTCTGCTTGTCTAGATTTCCCTTTCTATGAGAACCTCAGTCTTACAGGATTAGGATCCACCTGAACAACCTCATTTTAGCTGGATTGCCTTTGTAAAGGCACTGATCTTCAAATAAATCCCCATTCTAAATTACCAGGGGATAGAACTCCAAATACGTTTTTCAGGGGGAGACAATTCAACCCCCAACTTCCATTGAAAGGTAGGACTTCTGACTGTACTTGGTTTGAATCAAGGAAATCGTGACTTAAATAAAATAACTTCATTGACAATATTTGGATTTTTAAATACCTAGTTATGGGAAGTTTAAGACAAATACATGTCTTCAGAGAGAAATTTAAAATAGAATATATATTAAAGTAGAAAATGCATCTACCCTTTGAACCAGTAATTTTTCTTTTAAATATTTAATCATAAAACCCCTAAATACTTACATATAGTCAGAAGTAAATATTCACAATATTTAACTTGTAACATCTTTAAAAAGTAGAAGAGAAAAAAATATTAATTTTTATAATGATGTTACAGTTGTAAAGGTAAATTCTATAATCACCTAAGATGAGAAATCAAAAGCTTATCAATTTACATAAAACACACAGTGTTGTGTAAATTAATGTAAACTGTAGAACCACGCAGACAGTGTTCACTGGAATAGAACCCTTATAATTCCTTTAAGCTTACAGATGAAGTAATATTGTAGAACTTGCACGAGAAAAATTAATATTTTCTTCAGCATGGGAGCTGCCTGCACGATATTACTTCTGGGTGGAGAGAGGAAAACTGGGTTTAGAAGGGACAATCAGACTTCCATCCTTTCTGCATTATTTAAATGTTTAGCAAATATGGCAATTGAAGTTTGATTCAGCTAGGTACTGGCGATTTTCTTTTATTCTTGGTATTTTCTGCACTTTTAAACATGTTGTTACTTTGTAATCTAAAAAAATTAAAAAAAAAAAAAAGAAAGCACAGAGATCTAAGATGGAACTCTCTGGGTTTTCATTCTGAGATTAAATATGTCACTTCCAGCAAAAAAGGCAAGTCACCTGTCTGGTGGCCTTTCCTCATTAAAACAGCAATACTCGCTTCCAAGAACACAATGAAGAAAAATAAAGGGGAAAGTGTACTGAAATATTGAAAGTCCTACTAAAACTAAAATATTTATGGAAACATAAAAAGCAGTTGGGCCAGTGTTCTTGTAGATTTAAGCCATGTAGATTGACCTGAAGCATGGTATTATGAAAAATGAAGGTAACGTTTTAGGATAGTTTAGTTTTAATTATGGTTGTTAACCTACAGAATAAAATCAAAAGGGAGTACATGCAAATAGAAAATATGATTCTATTATTTTAAAACATCAATAGTAGTTAGAGATGGCATTACTAGTTTAAAATATAGTTAACTTCTTAACATTTTCTTCCAAGAGAAATCATTGAGGGCGTCTGTTCCCAGCTAGATTGTGCTGGCCGATTAGTAGTGTCATGTTGCCATCTTGTGGACAAACTAGGAATTGTAGCACCCTCAGATCATAAACTGGAATTAGTTATGATTTGTTTGCAATGGAAACAACTCAAGTTCTCTTTCAGCTATTTTGAAAACTATAATATATGATTGCTAATTATAGTCTCATTATTATACATTCAAGCACTGGACATCATATGACCCAAACAATTGCAACTTTGTTTCTTTGTCAGACCTGTCTTCAACTGTCCTTCTGGAATCCCCTCCCAAATCTCTACACAAATTATCATATGATAACCATTCTTCTCTCAACTTCTATGAAATTACATTTTTAGTTTTGGCCTATAGTAAGATTATGTTTTATTTGTCTTTTTATGCCTGGCTTATTTAATTTAATGACATCCAGGCTCACCCATGTTGTCAAAAATACACATGCCCATTGTTTTTCATGACAGAATAATATTTCTTTGTCTACATGTACCACCTTTTCATCATCCATTCATCCATTGATGAGCATTTAGATTGATTTCATATCAATGCTTATTGTACATGGGTGTGCAGATGTCCCTTCAAATATTTGGTTTCATTTCCTTTGGATATATACTCATTAGTGGGATTGCTGGATCATATTGTAGGTTTTGGAGAAACCTCAATGCTGTTGCCCATAATGGTTGCAGTACTTTACCTTCCTGGGTAAGCACTCCTCACACACATGTGTTTATGTCTCATTGCTGAGTAGTCAAATTCCTGTTTAAACACAGTGCGCGCGCGCACACACACACACACACACACACACAGTTACACACATACACACACACAGAAGCCCTGCAGGAACTTGGTTTGCTTGCAGAGATTGGATATGAAGTGGAAAGTGAGTGTGGTTTTATTTCTCCACACTATCCTGTGACTTTGTGACATGGGTCATCTTATCAAATTTGTTGAGATGTTTGTTTGAGAGAATTCAAAGAACTTTAATTCAGAGTGACTTACAAATACATGTGTCACGTATATCTCATAGGATTTTGTTACCTTTCTTTTTCTTCTGATTAATTCAGCAAATGTTGTGTTCCAGCCCTACCAGACCCACAGATATACATCAACTAAAATAGTAAATAATCAGAATGAATACTATTTTTGTTCTGCAAAAAAAAAAAATGTTTCAATTGTTTCAATGGGGGGTTCTATAAAACTTTTGGAGTTCTACAAACTTTTAGAGCTTCTGAAAGATTATGATTTAAATAAATGAAATTTTGTGCTTTGTGATGCTTGGGGTGAATTCCTAGTTATCTAGTTGAAAATCTCTCAGTACTGCAGAGCAGCGTGCATTAGAAATACATTTAGTTGCTTGAGTCTAGTCTCAGTTTCTAGAGAAAGTGTTGTCTAATGATAAGTAAAGAATGTTACATTGTACAGAAAATTGATTGTTGAGCTGACAATATTGGTCTCTTCCTGATTTTGTTCTTCCAAACTCACGTGATGCATCTGTAGTTAATTTTTATGAGATCAAGACAGTCTTTCAGCATAAAAAATAACATCAGAGGGGAATTTGCAAACCAAAAAAAGGGATATTTTTCTACTGCAATTCAGCTGTCTCCTTGCAATATAGAGACATGGGTTATAAAGATTGGAGGTGAATTGTAGTGTCAATATTTCCCATTTCCTTGCAGTTTCCTATTCAGTCATCCATGAAAAGCCATGTGCAAATAATGCTATGCCTCCTACTGAACCCAGAGGGATATAATTGCCACTCCGTGCTCTTCCATAGGCAAAGGTGCTGATTTATTTTAAGTGGATACTGAGATCTCAGAGTTAAGGTTTTGTAAACTGAAGTCACATTGTGTGCAAAGGATCAGAGAACAAGCTATTTATTAATAGAACTTTTCACGAGAGAAAAAAGCATGAGAGCTTGTGACCACCTGGACTCTTCACACATAAATTAGAGGGAGAAAAATGCCCTTTCAAAATGCAACAAGAGCTTGGAAAGACTGCACTCTGCGGGGCATGGCCAGCGTCTCTGCTGAAGACTCGCAGGCCATGGAGCAAGTTCACTGCCAGCAGCTGGAGAAGAGGAAATATTCAGACAACTGATTCCTCCAATCAACGTGAACTTGTAGCATTGGTAAGATTTGCAAACAGTGTTCAAATTTAGCAATTATTTTTCTGTTTTGATGAGCTGCCTCAGACACTCATAGGCATAGAAATGTTTAAAGTTCCATCTTTGCATCTGGACAAAAAAGGGTATGTTGGAGAATTGTGTTGGGATCCATGGCCATGGACTTATCAATGAACATTTGCATTTTGCAAGAGGGTTCATCTGTTGTTGCAAAAGTAAAGCTACACTTCTGATGTTTTGTAATTGTTTTTGTCAAAACCCTTGGATACAAAATAAAATGTAATTCTGGGTGATGTTATCACGTGGCTCAATAGTCACAGGCAAGTTTAGTGGAGTATCTTCAAATGGTGATGTGGAAAACAGCACAGAGAACGCACCATTTTCCTGATGTCCTGCATGACCTCAGCTGTGTGAGCAGAGGCACATCTCTCACCAGGATATACAGAGTGAAATGGAATTACAGCAACTTCTTCGAGAACGTAGTAAGCCATGTGTTCTGTCTGGTTTGAAGAGCAAGGGCAGAGGATGGAAGTGACACACTTAGCAGAAATATCTCACTGTAAGAAACAGATGGATGAGTCTCTGAAGGCTGCTGGAGAACACTTTTTTTTTTTTGATTCAAGAGGATATAGGACGATACCCAATCATTTCAATAGAAATTCTGAAAATTTTCCCATTCTCACGTGGGTTTTAGTGTGAGGAAGTTGTCAACAAATTAAATGTTACTGAAAGCCATCTAGAGAAACTGCAGGGCCCAATTGGAAAAGAAAAAAAAAAAGAGTAAGAATTTATATCTCCCTTTGAACACAGTATGAGACCAGATGGTGGGGGTGGGGGCGCTGCTCAGAGAAAATCTGGCTCAGCCTCAGGAAGCCCCATGGAGGGAGGGGAAGCCCAGCCCAGTGTGGGCAAGTCAGGAGATGGGCTCAAGGTGAGAAGTATGGATCTGCTACCCGTCAAGTTGTGGATCTTAGTGGAAATCAGGAAACTTTTGGTGCAGTTTTCAATTTTTATTTTCACATGAGAGCAAGTTTCTTATAATAAAAAAGTTCTCAGGTCTAGACAGGAAGAAATTGACTCATTTCACCTGAAAATGAAATCTATGTCTGTTTATCTCGACTTCTATTCAAAATGCAGTATTTTTCTCAGCAAAACCCCACCAACTTTTCATCATCCCATTCCCAGTAGATGACCCGCCGAGTCTGTGTGGACAGACTTCCTTCCTTCCTTTTGTGAGGGAGGGATCCTGCCCAGCCCAGGGGTGACCTCCTCCCAGGGTGGTGGTCTGTGCCTCTGGCTGCCTCTTCTTGCCTGTGAGAAGGCCTGGCGTGTTCTCTACTCTCAACTCCATCACCTCCACTCAGGGAGCACCCGGGCTCTGCCTGGGATCCTCGTTGGATGCTGGTGTTTTCTTGGCTTACCCCCCTGGTCTTCAGAAAGACAACTGGATGCATTGTGTGGTGTTCTTTTCCTCTACAAAACACTGGCTCAAGAGCAGCTTCTTCAGTTCAAGATCAAGATAGAGAGCAATTAAGGGCACTGTATCCATCAGGTTTGAACTCAACCCACCTCTAGACCCAACAATGTGTTGGGTTTAGTTCTACCTTGAAGGTGCAGCACTTTGGCTTTTCAATTTGAAGGAAGGATTTCTAAATTTTGAAGACCCTAACTTCCATTTACTCCCTGAATATCATGAAGAAGAAAAAAAAGAGGAGGAGAAAGAAAAAGAAAAGAAACCCTCAGCTCACGTCTGCTGCTCGAGCAAATTCACCTTTATCAGCCGTTTCCTAAAAAAGGAAAGAGCCAAGAAATGTTGTGGAGAACTTTCTTAGAATCTCCTCTCCTCTGATCTTGGCCCTGCAGAATCTCCCTGCCTGATGATGTTGATATCTTCAAATAGATCTTACTACTTTCATTGTTTTATATCCATCTTGCTTGTTTTCAAAAGGAAAGCTTTTGGAATTACCAGTGTAATTATTACTGGAAATGAAATTTTATAGTATTAATTCCAGGGTTTCAACTGTGGCATAGATACTTGTCTTAAAAAAAAATTCAAAAAATGTGAAAATGGAATGTTTTCTCCCAGTTAGAGAGGGGGAGATTTTACTGCCATAAATAGGATCATCAAAGACAGTGTATTTTTGAACTTTCTATTAGGATGTGTGTGTGTGTGTGTATATAAAATATACATGTATATATGCATATATTATGTATTGCTTATTTTTATTTGTAAATTTGTTAACAGAATCTTCACCGCAGCTATTTATCTATTAAAAATGGCTGGTTTTTCTTTACAATGGTTTTATGTTCATAGCAAAATTAAGAGGAAGGTACAGAGGTCTCCCACATGGCCTCTGCCCCATGCAGACTCAGTTCTCTATCATCAGCATCTCCAACCGCAGTGGGGTCTAGAGGGTCCTGAATTGGCACAGAGCGGTCCCACAAAGTCCTTCCTCTGAACACCATAGCCCCATTGGTTTTGCCCTCCTAACCCTCCAGCTGGGGAAGGGATTTCCAGCTGATGGAGGATGGACAAACCGCACTCAGACCCACCTCAGTGCATCAGGACGTGGCCTCTGCAGTTACAGGTCACAGGCACCGTCTCTGCCCATCACCTGCAGTCACCAGCCGGCAAGCCAAGCCAGCCTTCCCTTGCCTTTGGCGTGGAAGGTGGCTCCCTGCACAACACCCAGTCCTCACAGCAGAGCTCCCTGCCGAATGGCCATCGGGCCACGTCAGGGAGCCACGGTTCCACACCAGTGCTGCTCCGGGTGGGTGCTCTCTGGTCCTCTCAGGGCCTCAGCCCTCGCCCTGTACATCTCCCGGGTGTGCAGCAAGGACCAGGAGGATCATTCTCGGGATGTCTCTCCCAGCCCCAACCAAAAGACCCCGGAAACTAGTTTTTATTCTTTATTTCTATTTGCAAATTTGTTAATGAAATCTTCAGCAGAGCTATTAATGGCAATATCTAATTCTAGGGTTAACGACTGCAAGTTTTCACAGCCAGCTTCAAAAATGGGAAATCAGGGGCTGGGATTGAGGTTAGTGGTACCACAGTTGCCTAGCATTTGCCAGGCCCTGTGTTCCGTCCCCAGAATCACACACACACACACACACACACACACACACACACACACAAAATGGGAAATTCATGTGGTTGACAAAGTACAATAAACAAATTTATCAAGTTTATATTAGTTTATATTTAGTGCTCATATGTCATATTAAAAATTGTAAATACATCATCAAATGATAAAGCCCAGGTAATGATGCTCTACAGTCTTTATTATATATATATATATATATATATATATATATATATATATATATATATATATATATGTGTGTGTTATACATGACAGTAGAATGTATTGTGACATATTATACACACATAAACTATAACTTATTCTGTGTAGGTTCCCACTCTTGTGGTCAAACATGATGTTCAGTTACCCTGGCTGTGCATACAAATACAAGGATAGGAAATTTACGTCCAGTTGATTCTACTGTCTTTCCAATGCCGCCCCCCTTCCTTTCATTTCCCAATTGTTATTTATTGTTCCTTGTATTCCTTTGAACTGCCATTCTGACTGGAGTGAGGTGGTGTAGTATTAATTTTTATTTCTCTAATTGCTAAAGATGTTGAACGTTTCTTCATATATTTTTTTGATCACTCTTCTTCTTCTGAGAAGTACATGTTCAGTTCCTTTGCCCATTTATTAATTGGGTGATCTTATTTTCTGGAATAGGGTTTTTTTGTGTTATTTGTATATTCTGTTATTTGTTATTTGTATATCCTGGAAATTAATGCTTTATCTGAGATACTGATGGAGAAGATTTTCTCCCAATCTGTAGGATCTCTGTACACATTCTTGATTGTTTCCTTTGCTGTGAAGAAGCTTTTCAGTTTGATATCATCATGTTTATTGATTCTTAACTTCTTTTACTTTAGGAGTCTTGTTGAGGAACTCAATTCCAAGCTGACATGTTGGCGAGTTGGGCCTCTAATGGAAAAGAATAGAAGACACAAAGACACAACCGTATAAATACTATTATCTCATCCTACACAAAGGCACTATAAACATACATCAGAGAAAAAATAGCCTCTTTAAAAAATGATGCTGGGAAAACTGGAAATCTGTATGTAATAGAATGAAATTGAATCTCTATATATCACCCTGCTCAAAACTCAACTCTCAGTAGACCAGAGACCCCGCACTCAGTAGAAGAAAAAATCAGGCCTTTCTCTAAGTTCTTCATTTCCTAAATAAAGTCACATTTTACGCTTGAATGAAACAAAATGAAAATTCAAATAACTTCCAGTGAATTGTTCAAACGATTAACAGTTAAACATAACAGTCAATTGTAAAGGCACAGCTTTTCATTTTGCCTAGTGTTCACATTCATGACGCCCGTATGTAAAAGATTCCAAGTCACCACACTTTGGGCCCATTATTTCTGTTCCCCCATGTTAATAGCACTGGTTTGGTGTCCCACTTTCCTGGCATTAGGAAGATGCTGATGATCCCACTGGGAACCTGGGAGATTTTTCTAAGCAATATAATTCACGTCTCACCATATTTCAAAACAACATAATTCAGCCCATAAATGAACTTGTCTGTATCTTCTCCGCAATTCAAATGAGTTAGTGAAATATTTTCAGTTTACATATTCTTATCAATTACATATGACAGAACTTGTTATTTATAATATTATCAAACTATTCTACACAATAAAAATGAATTCTTCTCTTTTGGATGATTGGAGTAGTGAGTTTTTTATTTAATTTTATTTTAAGGATTTGTACATGTACCTAAATGTTAAACCACTTGGTTTATATAAAATTTCCTTAATATTAAGCAAATTTTATAAGATGGAAATATTATCTCATTTTCATTAAGCACATTCTCACTTCCTTATATAGTTTGGCAAAATACTAACTAAATTCATCACACTACAAATAATTTTCCAGAAAGGAAAACAATCTCCAATTATTCCAAATGTGAAATAAATAGGTGAATATTATAACAGATGAAATATTTGAAAGGAAAAAAGAAAGTGTAAAATTTAATTAAAACATTAATTAGACTATATATTTTTAGTTATAGTTGAGTTTGACTTGGTATTTGTAGGAATTTATTGGCAAATTTGACAAAAGTGATACAATTGTAAATACCAAAAATAACTACTGGAATGATTTTTTGCTAAAGAAAAATATGAATATCAAATATATTTTTACTTATCTGAAAATTTATGATCTTTGCTACCATTGGGCACACCATAATTATGGACATGTAAAGTGCTGATGAAGCTATTTACTGTAGAATTTAATGACTAATAGTTGTGCATGAGACAAAACTGAGTTTGGGTTTTCCTTCAGTCCATATTAGTTGGGTAAACTGTGTGAAGTTAGTAACTCACTGTGCCTCAGACACCTCAAATGCACCAGGGAAGTGTTGCCAGAGACACTGTGGTGGTCAAAGGCAATTATGGCCAGTATGAACTTGGTGCTTCTCAGTCAAGGAATGTAACTGAACTGTTCGCCATCAGCACCAGTATGGTTATTTTCTACACAGGGGTAACTGGATGGCATATGGTGTAATCATATGTTAGGAGATATTAAGTAAAAAACTCGGAGAGACAGGGTATTAATCAAAAGAATGTGTAAAAGCAAAAACAACAACATAAGAGTTTAGACCCCAAGGAGTACAAAAGTGGACATGATCCATGGCAGATGAAATGATCTGGAAAGAACTCAAAGATGATGCTTTGGTTCATTAATTTGTTCATTTGTGCAACTGTCAGTCATCAGGCAGACTTTGAAGAGCATTAGCTGTGTTGCACTATAAACAAATTAGCCTCATTCCAGGGATGCAAGAATGATTCAACATAGGCAAATCAATAGATGGAATAACCCAAATAAATAGAACCAAGGAAAACAAAATTATTTCAATAGATGCAGAAAAATGTGTTTGATAAAACTGCAAATGAGTGATTAAAAACCCAGAAGAAACTAGAGACAGAAGGCATTTACTCAACATCATATAGGCTGTATATGACAAACACAAAACTCACAGAATACGGAACTGGAAAATCTGAACACAATCCTAAAATCAGGCACAAGACCATGTTATCCACTCTCTACTCCTGGTCAATATTGTATTCCACAATTTAGCTTGAGCTATTGGGAAAGAGAAGAAAATTAAAGAGATACAGAAAGAAAAGAAAGCAGTAGGATTCTCTATATTTGCAGACGATCTGATCAAATACTTCTAATGATGAGAAATGTAACCTCATCAGTGAATAAATCCACTGGCATGGATTGATTGGTCAGAAATTGTAGGCAGGGAGGGTGTGTCAGGAGGAAGTAGGACATGGGGGTGTCACTTGGGGGTTTGTATTTTGTCCCTGGGGATTTGAACTCTCTCTACTTCCTGGTTGCCATATCTTGAGCTGCTTCTCTCTGCCAATTCCTTCTGCCGTGATATTCTGCCTCACCTTGGGCCCAGAGCTGTGGAGTTGGACTGTTGACTGACCCTCCAAAACCATGAGCCAAAAAAACTTTTTTTTTCCGCTCTAAATTGTTCTAGTCAGATCTTTGTGGTCACAGTGATAAAAGAGCTGAATAAAATACATACATTGGAGAGGAGACAGCCTCTTAAAAAATGATTCAGAGAAATCTGGATATACAAATGTAAAAAATTAAAAGTAGATTCCTATCTCTCACCTGTACCAAAGTCAACTCAAATTGGATCAAATACCTTAAAATAAGATTAGAGTCTTTGCAACTGCTAGAAGAAAACAATGGGGGAACACTCCGTCACGTAGGGGTAGATAGCAACTTCATTAGTAGAACTCACATAACTCAGCAACTGATCCCAAAGACCAATAAGTGGGCTGGCACCAAACTAAAAAGCTTCTGCCTTGCAAAGGAGAGTGTGATGAGAACCTACAGAACTGGAAGAATGACTTTGACAGTGACTCTCCCAACAGTGATTATTATCCAGAATATCCAAAGAACTCAAAAAACTCACACCAACGAACCAAATAACCAAGTCAATAAATGGTCTGATGAAATAAACAGACATTTTAAAAAGAAGCACAAATGACAAATAATTATATGAAATGTTTTGAATATTTTCAGCCATCAGGGAAATGCAAATCCAAATCGCACTGAGACTCCTTCCCACTCCTGTCAGAATGGCAATCATCAAGGATACAAATAACAATAAACTCTGGTGAGGGCAGTCATTTCCAGGATCCTTGTGATTATAGGAAAAGAGAACCCATATAATGTTAGCTGGAATGTAAATTAGTAGAGACACTATGGAAATCAGTATGGAGGGTCTTCAAAAAACTGAAAATGGAACTACCACAAGATCCAGCTCCACCACTCCTTGGTATGTAGCCAGAGGAATTGACAATAACATATTTTAGAGACACATGCATTCCATATTTATTGCAGTACAATTCACAATAGCCAAGTTATGGAGTCACCCTTGGTGTCCTTCTACAGATGAATGGATAAGGAAAGTGTGATACATATGCACAATGGAGCTTTAGACTGTCATAAGGAAGAAGGAGAGCCATTTTCAGGAAAATGGATGGAGTTGGAGAGCATTGTGTTAAGTGAAGTTTGCCAGGCTCAGAAAGACACGGGCCATAGGTTTTTCTCTCATAGGCAGAAATTAGAAAGAAAAAGAAAAAATTTAAAAAACACCAGAGAACCCCATGAAAACAGAAGAGAAATTATTAAGGTAAAATAAGGAAATCTAGTGGTTGGGAATGGGGGAGAAGAATGAGAAGTATTGGGAGATAAATTTGATCAACTAATGTTACATACATGTTTGAATATGCCACAATAAAACCCAGTATTCTATATTATAATCAATATATTCTTATTTAAAAAAGAGTAGAAATTGTGTGTCAGGCACTAGTAGAGACTGTTAACTTGTGTATGAGTCCTGAAATTTGTGTATTGTGTTCACAGCTATATCCTGAGACCCAAGAACAATGAGTGATCGGCATGTGACAAAACTCTGTGAGTAATGATGTAAAATGTAATAATTATAATAGGTATAATTGATATATAATATTCCACTGTTTCAAGGAGTTTTACTCCCATAACATAGACATGTTCTAGGTCACATAAGAATTTATTTAAATATTGCTTTGGAAACTTCAGAGAAATGTGAAACTTTTTCACAATATAGAATTTGTTGTATATTTTATGATGTATTGTTTGAATGAAAATCTCATCTTTGATGTTATGAGTGCGTTTGTCGAATCATCACCTGGATAAAAATCTTATTTTTCCCTTTTTATCAACTGTATACAGGATGGCCCCTATAAATCAAGAGCTAATTGAGCACAGAGAAAGTGCATATTTAAGAACGACCACTAGATGTCACCACAGGACGCTTGTTAGAAAGAATCTACTACAGACTCACAGAGGAACAGAGAACTGCGTTGACCGTGCAAAAAACAAGTACAAATGAAATAAATTTAACTTAGCTTTAGAAGAAAAAAATGTAAGAAATTTTATACCATGAATGCATTCATGTGTTTTTTTCTCCAATGAAATATATCTTTCATAGGAAGTTTTGAAGGTCTGTATCACCTCTGACACTATTCCCTAACAGCAATGACTGAAGGGAATGTGCTTCAGCTGAAGAAGTCCACAGAAGCGGATAGTTGTGGCAATCAAGGAGGCCCAGATACAGAAGGACACACTGATTTCAGAATGGCATGGATATCCCAGAGGCAGCTGTAAAGAGTTTTGTAGGGCTTGATGCAGGGGTGGAGGTGGGTTGGGGGTTACCAGGTACAATCCAGGTGTGACTAATTTATAAGTGATAATGAGAATGCACACCTGTGAGCACACACTCATAACCACCTTGGCAGGGATAAGAAGTAGAAAAGGAGAATCGGGTGCAATTACTGGTGGCGGGTATAGAAAGGGTTAGCCATCTAGAAGAAAACCTTCCAACCACCCTCACATTTACATCTCCACTTGTCCCAGTGGCAAGCTGCCTTTAGACCAGCACTGGAGGGGACAATTAGGTGAGTCCTCTGCGTGGAAATGACCCAACTACATCCCTCACCAACACACAAGAGGGATTGCTGTTAGAATGACACAGGAACCAACCTGAGATAGGTTCACAGGGCATTTTAGAGTTTAGAATATTGGTTGTCTCCCTCACACATGACACAGGTGATTCTAGTGAAGTCAAGATACATGGATGCTCTGCGATATTGGATTTTTCTGAATCTGCCCTGAGTCAAAGATGGAACCTGAATGGTTGCTGGCTCATTGTAAAAATCAGTGAAGTAAAAGGGAATTAATTTACAACTGTAAACAGTGATTGGCAATCTCATTTTAAAGAACAAATTATGTTGAGAATATGTCTGTTTGGGAGGCATATTATCATAGTGTAAATTAATTATATGCTATATACAGTTACTTTGAAGGAATGAAGTTCCCAAGAAGTTAGCTTATTATTTTATATGTCATACAGTGTTCCCAAATTTATGAATTTCATGCACTTATGTTTTGAATGAAAACACTTTTTTATAATCTATGCTGGAGAGGGAACACAAAGGAAGTCTGAAGAGGTTTTTGAAATCTGAAGTCTTAACTTTTGGGGGTTTTATTTGTTAGGTTGCTTTTTGTTTTCTGAGACAGGTTTTCTCTTCATCACTTAGGCTGACCTTGAACTTGCAATCTTCCTACCTCAGTCTCTGGAAGCAAGATTACAGCCTATGCCACTGAAGCCTTACCTCTTTACTTAAAAATAAACTTTATAATTAGATTATAATTGGATTAAATAAACCTAATTCTATTTTTAAATCAAACTCATGCATATTTTGAAAACTTACCAGTATATGTTTTTCAAAATTTAGAAAGAATCATGTTTGCTTAAGCAACCACTAAACTCAAAACTTAATTATAATAAAATTATAGTCTCATTATAATAAAATTGCGCAGGTATACCAATTTCTCAATTTTTCCACACTTCATGGAAAAGCTATATAGAACAAAATACACTTGTTAAATAACAATCTATGTAGATAATACCTTTTCATATAAATGAGATAAAAATATTTCTCTAGACTCCTTAGCTGTGTTGATTGCTCTGAGTCTTTTGATTATGTTTTGTGCTGCTTCTTCATTTAACTTTTTTACTGAGAGGTACTCTTTTTCTATTTAGAACACTACTTGATTATAATATCCAAAAATGATTAAAGTTTATGAATGAGGTTTTACTAGACTATCAGTAAAGGTGATGTAAGCTCATGTTTAAGGTCATTACACATTGCTTACTCCAGACATAGCAAAAATAAATGAAATGTAAGGAAAAAGGTTTAAAAACATGGAAACTTCTGTAAAAGTGAAAGAAGTCACAAGGGTCTTATGCTCATAGAAAAAGAAAGGGCTATAGCTGGCAGCCTGTCCCTTCTCTAGAACACTGACCCAGACACAGCCTGGGAGGGGGCCTGAACCCACCAGTCCACCAGCAGGCTCTGGACTAGAGCTAGGGTTTACCAGCTATAGTAAATATAATAGTTATAATTGCTATATAATATTCCACTGTTTCAAGGAGTTCTACTTCCATAACACAGACATGTTCTAAGTCACATAAGGATTTATTTAAATATTGCTTTAGAAACTTCAGAGAAATGTAAAACTTTTTCACAATATGGAATTTGTTGTATATTTTATGATGCATTGTTTGAATGCAACTCTCATCTTTGATGTTATGAGTGCATTTGTTGAATCATCACCTGGATAAAAATCTTTTTTTTACCCAGGAGAGAGAGCCCCAAAGTGAAAATGGAAGACCTCACCCACACTGCGCATCCTGGAAGCATCAGGTAAGGAGTGATCCCAGAATGGTGCCCTCTGATGAAAGAAAGGGCAAGTGAGGCAAGGTAGAGTTTAAAAATAAGAGAGAACTTCTTTTAAAAATGTGAATGGTATGTATATGTTAATATCAGAAACTATACATTTTATGATGGTAAAATTTAAAATTTCATAAAGAAAATTCTAAAATAGTAGAAATTGAAACAGATAAATAAATTACTGGGAGATTTCAAGGTGTAAGGGCTAAATTCATCAATGTATGAAACTTTCAAAATATTTTTCTTAAACTTTCATAAACTAATAGTACCATATTAGTATTTGAATAATTGAGATTAAGTTGCCCCTGCATAGATTTTACACATGAATATAATACCAAATCATAAAATCACATGTCTTCAGGTATGTAAAATATATTAAAGAATGTCTCAGGGCCTCTCATTACTAAATATAACATCAGTGCAAATCCATAAGAACAAAATACAACAATAAACTTCATGCATTTCATACATTTAACATATTCATCTAAATCATTTATAAGTCACAAAATTATAATGGAAATTAAGAAGATAATATGGAACTGAAACAACCAGACAACACTTTTATGTAATATGCAATAAAGATATAGCTAAAATAATTATAGAAAAAATAAGGGCTAAATATTAAATTAGCTAAGCATAAATCTTAAATGATTTGAATGCCCTAAGGAATAAATGCAGTAGAGCATAACAATGCCAAACTTGGTGCTCACAATCAGTTGTCCAAAGATATTTTAGACCAAGATATGGAACCTAGAATGGGGGGACTATGACTGCATGTCTATGCATTACCAGGTTCTGCAAACACATGGCTTTCCTAACAGAAATAACATCATAACAATGCCCTGAAGAGAAATAGAAAGCCTGGAGAAGTCTAGAAGATAATTCAAATTGATTCTTTAGATTTGAAAAAGAAAAAATATCTTCATATAAAAACAGGTCAAGATGTTTATCCAGGTGAATACTATGCAAATCTTCCTGACAGAAAAAAAGAAAGAAAGAAAGATTGGTTATTTTTCAATCCACAGTCCTGGAATACAGACAGACAGACAAAGAAGTCTAATGGACATTTTAAATTTGCAGGTGGTTCTCATCTATTTGTGAAAACCCTAAAGAAAATACTAACAAAATTAATTTGGCATTGTATAAATAAGAAAGTATATTTTAACTATGCTTTTTTTCTTCTTCAGAAAGTATTTCCACATTCAAGAAACTGTAGATATTATTCACCACATTTATATATGAGTTGAACAAACATTTGTCATCAATTCGATAGATTCAGTACAGCTCCTGTTCTTGTCAAAATCCTTACCAAAATCGGAACAGAAGTGAATTTACCAAAGCCTTACAGCAATTTTCATTCTTCATAGAGTCACTAGAAGCCATTCTATTAAAAACAGAAACAAGGAAAAGATGCCCACTACCACTAAATCTATTCTACACTTTACTGAAGCTTCTAGTCCAGGCAATAATACTGCACAAGAAAAGTAATTTAAGAGATTTATTCATTGGAACAGAAGCATCAAAACTGCCTTTAGTAACAAATCTGTAGAGTTTTCTCCTAAAAAACCTAAAAGACGGCTTAACAAGATTATTGGATATAAACTCAATATGCAAATATAAATCACCTTTCAATTCATCAGGAAAAACATTTTAACATAATTTAAATAAAGACAGAGCTCTAATAGCGAGGAAAAGTGGTAATAATAAAAATGAGGCATCTAAAAATATTATGAAGATTTGCTAGAACTTTTTGGATGACAACATGCAACCAGGCTTGGTTGCCTGTAATCACAGCTAGTGGGGAGGCCAAGGCAGGAGGATGGCAAGTCTGAAATCAGCCTGGCAAATTTGCAAGACACTGTCTCAAAACAAAATTAAAACAGGTTTAAGATATAGCTCAGTGGTAGAATGGACCTGTTCAATCCCCAGTACCACAAAACAAAAATAAACAACAAATGATTTGCAAGTTTTAGAATACATTAAGCAAGGCCTAAATATTTGGAAAAATACATATACAAACATAAGTAAAAATAATGTATCACAATTATAATAACCAGTTCTGAATTTATCTGTATATTTAATGAAATTCCAATAAAATTATGATGAATACTAACAAATTATTTTAAAACACATTAAAGAACAAATACCTAAAAATAGTCTAAACATTTCTTAAGATATAAAAAAATAATAGTCAGGGATATTTGCCAGCCACATGAAAGGTCGATGATAAATCTATAGTGTTGTCTTGGAAACAAGATGACCCAAAGTAACAGAGTACTGTCATGTATGCAGAGATTATTCATAGGAGAAACAGAATTGCTCACAAAGATATTAAGACTCAAAACCCATATTTAATTATGACTTCATTTTTTCTCAAGTTTACAAAGAGTGGAGGGGAGGGTGAATGGGGGTAGGAAAGATGGTGGAATGTGATGGACATTTTTACCCTAGGCACATGTATGACTGCATATATGGTGTGATGCTACATCATGTACGATCAGAGAAATGAAGAGTTGTGCTGCAATTGTATACAATAAATCAAAATGCATTCTACTGTAATATATACTTCATCAAAATAAATTCATTAATTAAAAAATAATTTAGTCAGCTATTCTTTTATTGCACAAAGGGTTCCTCTTTAAAATACATGTATACAGAAAAATACATGCATGTACACATACATATATCCATATATTAAGTATGTACATATGTATACATCTACATAAAACTGATTTGGGATCTTTTAATATTGATTAATATTTTTCTGGTTGGTTTTCAAACTGCTATGTTTTTAGGGTATTGTAATCATCATGCCTCAAATTTACCATTGTTGAAAGTATTTAGTCAAATATCAGTTACAAAATTTCATTTTGATAGATATTGCAAGAGGTAGGTTTAACTTATTGAAGATCATAGTGATTAAATTTCTAAAAGAATTAACTATGTAAAATTTGCACATACCAAAAAAATAGTTGCAACATCTCAGTAAGTTTAAACTGACTGACCATAAAAAATACATTTAAACCAGGAGTCAGTGTGAGCACAGTGCCATTATGATTGCCCTTGAGTCTCTGACCTCCTCTGCTCTTCCTGCCTTAGTCTCCCAGGTGCAGCATCCTGCCTTGATTGGCTTTGTCTTGTCCTCCATCATAAAGTGTTCCCAAATGCCCATATACTTAAATGATTGTGCTGCTCTCTATCTGTAAGAATTCATTCTTACATATATACAGTGTGTACATAAGTATTCACTTAGTTTTATTTTTCTAAAATTCATTTATGATGCTATATATTTAATATACATTATTTTTAATGCTTGTAAACACTTCTTGTGTGATATACCCTATTGAACTGATTGTTTAATTTGAAGAGTTAACCATATTTTCCCTACTGTTTTGAATAATGCTGCTAAACATATATTCTTGTACACGGGGGCGTATTTGTGTTATGGTTTGGATCTGGGATGCCCCACAGAAGGTTGTGTGTTAAGGCCCACGTCCCCAATGCAGTCATGCTCAGAGGTGGGAAGTGATTGGATCATGAGGGCTCTTATGTCATCAATGAGTAAAACCATTGGTGGGTTCATAATTGAATGGACTGTTGGAGAAGAGGTGGAAACTATAGAAGTCAAGCCTAATTGTAAGAAGTAGGTTAGTGAGGGCATGTTCCGCAAGGGTATCACTTGTCCCTGGTCCCCTGAGCAGCTTTCCTTCATGACACTATCACTGCCATGATGTTCTGCTTTACAAAAGACTGCAGAGATGGAACCAAACAACTGTGGACTAAATCCTTGGAAAGTATAAGCTAAAACAAATCTTTCCTTCTTAAAGTCATTTCTTTCAGCTATTTTGTCACAGCAGCAGAAAATTGACTAACCCATATGAAAAAAAATCTATAACATACAAATATTTTGCCTATCATGGTATCTGACAACACAAGAAGCTCAGAACCTCCATAAGTGAACAAGTGGTCAGGGAAATTGTCATAAACCGATACGTGTAGTTTTTAATCTCATTCATCTCTATTCTCTCTCACCACGATCACTAACCCACATCACCATGCTGAAAACTTGGGGGTCACCCTCGTAATTGTCAAAGAATCCTCCCTCTGGATCCTGCTGGGGTTTGTCCTGAGTGCTTCATTCTCATCCCCATGTGCTTTCTATTCAGCTACTCCAGCGCTCCCGCAGAACCGTTTATTGGCTTCTACTCTCATAGTTGACCCTCTCCTGATCCCCTAGTTTAGGTGACCCTTCAAGCTTGATGCCTGGAAATGAAATTTGGAAAAGGCCACCACATTTCCCTTAGATCATAGTAGATGCATTGATGCTGAGGCACAGGTTCTGCTGCACTGATTGGTGAAGAAAGTCTACCCCTTAGATCCTCAGGAAACAGAGCCACACTGCAGGATGCAGACACTCAGAGGAAGGCTGGCATCCCACATCCTTTCCTGGCTCCATGGTGAAGGATGTTTCCAGCCAAGCTACTTAGGCAGCAAGAAGAAGAATTTACATCAAAGCAAAACATGAATTAGAGTCATCTGGTTTCTGATTTTACTATAATTATATATTTTAAAGGAATATATGTTTCAACTAAATATTTATTAAATTTGATTACTCATTTCAAATTTAAAAATGTTTAAAATCATAATAAAGCTTTAGCTTGATTTGTATGGCTTGGTGTAAATTGTGTATTTTGATAACTAGCTAACTTCACATGGAATTCCCTCTCTTTCCACATTATTTTCATCATTCTTAATGAGAGGCATGATGTCAAAGGGAAGAATATAATTTTGATAAAAATAAATGATCTAATAGAACGTTCTGATGTCAATGAAGGTTGTATGAAGAAAAAAGCATATAAAGTACACTAGGAACACATATAAAACTTTAAGTTTGAGGCTAAGAAAATTTATCTATTGATAAATTAACAGTGTCAAAGAGTATATAAATAACTGAGATATGGTGCCTCAAGAATTCTTATATTTTTTAAAGAAAAACCTTTTAAAACTATTATATCATTTTATCTTTCTCCAGTATTATATTAAATATTAAAAATTATCACATACTCAGGTAAATTTGTTTTCAAAATTTTTGCTATTTTTCAGAATTGATTTTCTATATATATCTTTAAAATATTTGGGAGGAATAATTTGATTTGCAGAAACATAATTTGTTTATGTTTCTCCATGGACATATCCACAGCAGCCCCCTCTACCTCTTTTCTCACATAAAACTGTATAGCAGCTGATTTATGACATATTAAATTTATAAATCTCATAAAAATCTATGTAGCCCACAACATCTTAGCTGAAGAAATCTTGATAGCTTCCACTTTTTTCTCTATGTTTCATTAAGGAGCAAATTTGAGTTGAGTGAGTATGTCTTTAAATCCTCATAGCTCCGTCACTTGCAGTCTTTTCTGTGAATTCTTACCCCTCATATTCAGTAAGGTGGAAGTTCTCAGCTGATGGTGCTGAACTCAATACACAGTCACAGTAACTAGCTGATGTCAAGATTGCCTTCCCATTAATATGATTAAGGGGAAAATGGGGAAACTCTCAACCTCCTACTTTGAAGCTCTGTAGAAAAGAATTTCTCTTCAGAATAACATCGAAGGCAGTAGTATGCAATAAATAACAGAACAATTATAGAAGCCTTACAGTTTCTGTCTCCCCAAGCAAACAAATCTTCTTCCCTTCTAAGTTTTGTAGAAATATGTCTTTTATATTTACATTCCTGGACCTTGATCTTGAACAATTTTGTTTTAACACTTGTCTCAACGTACCTAATCCAGTTACATCTTCTACTTTTTCTAATATGGTAGAAATCAGTATATTTTATACAGACACTATCAAGAATGAATATCTATGCATTTTCTTAATTACAGCTAATGTTATCATTGCTTTTACTTTGGAAAGTTAAAAAGTTAGATATTGTATTTTTCCACAAGTAATAAATATCGGATGTGGAAATCTTAATTCATTTGATATTTAAACTCTTATAAATTCCTAATTAACTTGTTATAAGTTAGAAGTACATAAACTCTATGTAAAACAAAAAATAACTATTTGGTTATGGTTTTATTTTATATATGGTGGATTATATTTTGCCAACTTCCCCTCATTCCTGCTGCATTTCCAAGTTGTCCTGTATCTCAGAGAATTCCTGTCCCCATGTGTTCCATGGTACCATAATAAGGACCCCATGCAAGATTGAAAGCTGGAATAAAAAGAGAGGTCATTATTCTATGCAGGGAGGTTCAGCCAGACTAATACCAGCATGAGATTTGCAGAAGCTTCTTGGTGGGTGCTTGCAAAACACCCACTTTGGTGTTGGAGAATGAGGGATGATGGGGACTATTTGGGAGATCCTGAAAACTGAAGTAGTTTAGAACTACACATTTTAAATACCATATTTGGACATGATGTTGTGATTCTTTTACTGGTAGAGTTGCTTGAAGCCCACAGTAAAAGAAGACCCTGAAAAAACCCAACCCCCATGCAAGCTTATGGGCCAGTTGAACAACACAGTCATATGAGAAACAGAGATTGACAAAGGAAGGATCTGCAGCAGATAGTGATTTCCTATGGGGATTTTGACAGCTTTTTCTAGATAATTCCCATCTGTTGACTTTCTGGGTTAGGGGCTCAAAAAACATCTACTTGCAGCTGAGATTTATTATGGTGACACAGCAGGGGTGCTCGGCTAGATCGGTAGGGAAAGGCACGCAGGGTGGAGTGTGAAGAGATCCAAGTATGGCCTTCCCATCACTCTCTTCCATTGACAAAGGCTAAACGGAGCATGTCTTTGGGGTTTTTATGTTTTGTTTTGTTTTAGGCAGCAAAATACATAATGTGTAGTGTCTTTTTCCAGGGAAGCCCTGTTGAGACTCTGCCCAGGTTTTGCTGAGGGCTGTGCACATAGACATCATCTGCCTATCAAAATTCCACCATCTCAGAAGGAACCAAGTATTCATCCTTGTTGTGGTCACACCCTGGGTGGACTGGCCCTGCCCTGCAGGTAGGTTCTTCTAAATATCAGCATGCTGTATGTTTTCCCGCACATACGTACACAACCAAGTATCTGAAAATATCTATGAATATCTGCAAATTTCTGTTATTTTATTAGTAGTGCTTTTGGTTTTATTTTGATCCCTGTTAGAGACTGAATGCATTGTCATAGGCTGCCAAATTTCTGTTTCCCCTGAGTTGCTCAACATGGGTGTGATATGAACCTGTATAAGGTAGGCCAAGCTTTTAAGTCATGTGACATGAGATATCGCAAGCTTAAGCCAATTGTGAAAAAGCAAGAGCTTTTTAAGCCAATTGTGAAAGAGGCAAAAGGTTCAGAATGTTATGGTAATAATGCTTTAGATCCTGAACCCCACCCTCTGTCCACATCAGTAACACTGTGAGGAGATTCCATGAGAAGGGGACTTTGGAAGAATTTATTTATTTTTCTTCTGATTTGCTTACAACTCTAGATATCAAAGTGTAACACATTGAATTGAACAGCTAGAAAATCATAACTTTACCCCCTTGTGGCTTTTTAAGAAAGTGACAAATGAAAATCTGTCAGAAAAATGAAGCATTGAATGTGGGTCTTTCCACTTTGTCTTGAAGATAGTAGAAAGGGTACAGATCAATGATGATTGTAATGGACTTTCTGAGGCATAACTAACACACATCCACATACATGGGCAGGCTTATTTGTATACTATAGCAATGAACAAGTGAGTGAACACGTCATTTATCCCACAGAATTTCTGTGTGGTCTTTTGTAGTCTCTCTTCCTCGCCCCTCCTCAAGTTCCATCCCAAGACAACCATTGATCTGCCTTCAGTCACTGTCGACTGATTTCCTATATCAAGTTTCCTGTAATCACTAGAACCGGAAATGACGGAGTATACATCATTTTTGTTTGTCCTTTTTTACCCTTCATAATTATTTATACCATGATGCAAAAAAAAAATTAAATCCTTTTTTTACAAGTTGTATCCTATTTTCATATACATCCTAATTTATTTATTCTTTCATTGATTGATACATATTGAGTTATTTCTAGATTTTCCCATTACTAATAAAGTTGCTATAAGCTTTCATGTATAAAACTTTCTAAGAACATACAATTTAGTTTTCCCTGGATAAATATCTAGATTTAGAATGGTTGGGTCAGAAGTGATTGTTTAATGGCTCTAATGCAATTATGACCTTTATATTATATTTGCATCAGTAGTGTATGAAAGCTCTACTTGGCTACATCCTTGTCAACAGTTGGTGTGATCAATCTTTGTAGTCAGTCTAAGTTTAGCTACTCTATTAGGTATAGTGTGATCCCATTGTGGCTTTTCATTTCCTCAGTGACCAACATGGTTGCACATATTTTGTATGTGCTTATTTATGTATAATTTTTTTTGATGAAAAATCTGCACTAAATAAAAGCAGAAAAAAGATTATTTTTCATTTCTTCCTTTCCAATCTGGATGCCTTTTGTTTCTCTTATTTGATTGCATTGGCTCAAATTGTGTGATGAATGTAGCACACCTTTGCCTGGTTCCAGATGTTAGGAGTGAAGTATTCATTACTTTAACATTAGGCAGAATGGAAACTGTGTAGTTATTTTGCAAATGTTCTTGGTCAGATTGAGGACATTTTCCTAGCTGGGAAGTATTTTTTTATTTTATGTTTTAATCTGAAATGGGTGCTGGAGTTTTTAAAATTCTATTGAGATAAACTTGTGCTTTCTTTTTTGAAATTATAAAAGTTGATAATTAAATTAAAACACTTATGCATATTTGGAGGACAAACCTCATTTGGTCATAATTCATGATTCTGCTGATACACAGTTGAATTCTGTTTGGTGATAATCATGTTTGATTTTCATTTTTATATTGAGGCTAATGTGAAATCCTGGCTTTCAGTTTTTGTTTTATTTATAATGAAATTTGTTTTAATTTTGTGGTCTCTCAAAATGGTTATTTACTCCTGGTTTTGAAAAATCTTATCTTATTCTATCTCCTTGGCTATGCCAAATACTTTTCAGAAATTTTCCTAAGATTCCTGTTTTAAACACTTTCATTGATAGCTGCTTCCTCTGAGCCTGCAGAATTTTATTTTCATTTTCTACCATATTTTAAAATAGTTTTTCTCTTCATGTTTGCTTTCTATTGTTTTATTCTGAAAAGGAAAATGACCTTATCTGGAGCTTTCACTTATTAAATAACAAAGTTCATTCCCCATTATTAGGCCTTTTAACATACTATGTGAAAATGCTAGGTTTTTTCCCTGAGATTCATAAGTTTAAAAAATTACATGATCAGAATTACTAATCAGATTTTCCACCTCTATGTCCTATTCATACTTTGTTAGTGTCCTCAACTGATGTTATATAGAACCCCCCCATTAGTCTTCCCCTCTAACAGTGTGGTTGTGAGAACCAGATCAACAGACAAAGGGTACTTGGAGCAAACCCAGGCTCTATCTGCCCAGGTGGACACTATTGACTCTAGCTGTAACTAGACCATGACCTGCTGAGTGGCCACATTTCTGAATCTCAGGCACAAGATGTAAAGAACCTTCAGAACAAGTGTCACCAATGTTTTAATCAGTTTACACACATGAATACCTGGCGACTTTTGTGCCTCATGAACTTGAGTTTCTTACATGTTCCTTATTGTTGTTAATTTTCTGTGTGTGATGGTTCTTGGGCTTGAACCCAGGGCCTCACACATGATGGAGAATTGCTCTACTGCTGAGTGATGTGGCCCAGTCCAACTTGTTTTCTTCATTATCACTGTCTATGTTCAACACACTAGGCTCCATGTGCTTTATCTAGGATTAATTTACATTCTTGCCTTTCTATTTGTTTCATCTATCCTTACTTATTTATCTTATTTTCCACACTATACTTCAGTGTTCTTTAATAATATGTCAAATACATAGTTGCAGTGAGAGGGGGTAAACACAGGGACCATCAATTCCTGTCTCCAAACTTTGTGATAGTTGCAATGTCTGAATGAATATTGAAGCATAAAAGTTATCAGATCTGAATGTTTCAAAACTCAGGACTGTAGCCATGGACATTTCATTCATAAACAGACCTGGTGGGAATAGAATAAGAGGAAATTTTGTCCCTTTCAACATCAACTTGTAGGGTAACTATTATGATTCTCAAGTCAGCTACATGGACAGAGCACTTGCACATTTTCTCTGAGTTTCTGGCAACTCTTTGAATTGTTGGTGTTTCTCAGTGTTTATTTGTTTCCTTCTTTTTAAGAAAACATATATTTTCTTGAAAATTGTAGGGTAGGCCAAAGATGGTAATATTTTGGCTCCCTCACCAAGGCTTCCAGGGGGATGTTTTCTGTGTGTAGCCGAGGTCATGAACCCCCTGACTCAGTGTACGTACTCAAGGTCATAAACATTAGCTTGTGAGCATGCTCCCTCATGTAAGTTGTTGGCACTGTGCCTTCTTGGTTAGGCCTGCACATAAAGAAAGTCCTATGGCAGGACTCAGGGGGCTGGCAGGGAGCGGGCAGCTGCTGCCACCTCTGAATAAAGCATGTTTACTATCCCAAGTGTGCCTTATATCTTCTTCCACCTGTGGAGCCCCAAACATTCCTTCCCAAGTCTGAGCTCCCGCCCAACAGAAATATGTTTAGGAGCTCTGTAGAAGAACTGAGGTCAAGGGAGGCCACTGACACTAACACAGGAAGTGAGTAAAGACCATTATTAATCTCTCAATTTAACAGGAAGAATATTGGAACTAATAATTCCAGCAAAGATTGTAGTGATAAAAGATAATTTCTAATTTTTAAAATACTTTTTCTAAAACATTTTAATCAAAATATTATGTTTAGTTTGGGGTCCTCATTATGATTTATTTTGATTCATACCATGTGGAAGAGACCAGGCCTCATATGGTTATGTTAGTATATGTTAACTTATGATCATGGATCATGAGTTCATGAGAAATGTAAAGGATAATAGTGAATTGAGAATTTACAAACTTTGTTCTCTATTTCTTTTAAGATGAACCCAAATAAACCAAGAGTTTTCTTAGAGTTTGAACCTCTTAATACTGCTTTCTAAACCTACATTTGTAAAGTAAGAACACACATTAAACCCACATTAGGGAAACGACACTCAGTTCTGAGTTCCTGGAACTGAGGCATGAGATGTATAGGGAGTTAATGTCCTGTACGGGTCATTAAAGAAGTTTAAAGGAGTTGTTTTTGAGATTCTATTTGGATTTGTTGTAGCTGTTCATATCAGCGTGTCACATCGTGTTTGGTTTAATGAGTTTTCTTCAAAAGGCTGTGCCTTCTGTGACTGTGGACCTGGGTAGAGGAATTCCTCCATAAGGAGCCATTTTTCTGCTAATTATTTAATAATAAGAGCATTTTAATTTAATTCTAAATCATAAAGGCAAGCTTAAAAAGCAACACAGACACATTTTTCAAGAGACATGATGCTCATTTTAGCAAAGATAGAATACATTCCCTAGAGCCAACTACAACAGGGGTCTGTGATTCAGGTTCACCTCTTATCTCTGGAGCCAAAATTTTTGTTATCTAAGAATTCTGAACAATATTGTTTGGAACACAAAGTCAGCAATGTGGTAATGACGGGAATTTTCTCCAGTGCTTCCAGCACCCTTCAGGAACTATGAAATCTTAAGCCACATTGAAACAGCATGTGCTGCCAAATAACTGTGATACTACCCACCTCAAACATCAATAACACCATCTTACAATGGGTAAAATGTTTTGTTAGTATCATACCTTAATAAAAATTTATAAGTTAGAAATCCAAACATGGTCCTTCTCAGATTGAGCACTTTGGTTATATGTGAAATTTGTGAAATATTCAGAAAAGTCATGTCTGAGGCTTTGGGCTGGGAGAGCTTTGTGTCCACCATTCTCATGGGCCTGTCCAGGAATTTCTAGAAGAGTTGTGAGTTTATGTCAATGGGAGCAAATAAAATAGGGGAATATTCATGAAGGCATGTGTCTAAGGCCTTTGTGGTGTTACCTCTTAATCCAAGAACAAACTAATCACATTAGAAATGTCCCATTAAACGGTCTGCTTATGTATTCAAAAATTAAGAAAACGTAAAGTAATTTGTATTTTCACACGGAGAGAAAATGATTTCCATTTAAGCACCATGTACTTAGAGTTATTTTCCCTGTTATTTTCATTACAAAGGAATGTATTAGAATCAACCCATCTTTCCTCTAAAAAAATTGCCTTCAGACAAATTTGAGTGTGATAATGAAGATTACCTTATTCAAATCAGACCGTTTTAAATATGAGAAAACTAATATGAAGAGAACTTATTAAATTAAACTTATTAAATTTACATTTATTATTGACGAAAGAGAGATTAGAACTTGGCTATTGACCCAAGTGCTACCTTCCACCAGGCTACTGAGAGTTACATGAGATGAACAGATTTCAATATCTGACTGCTTAATTAATTAAAATCCTTTAGAATTCTTTCCTCAACAATCCTACTAAGTAACACATGCAAAAGAGAAGTTAAAAACATGACTTCTCTGCCTTTAAAACTCGGGGACTGGCCACATATTACTGTGAGTGAGACCCTGTATCACCTTCACCTGTAAATAATCTGAAGTCACAAAATCTTCTCCTAAGTACTCAGGATAAAGTTTTCAAAAATGAATACTTGAAGTGATTACTTGGACGGCAAGTCTTTCTGTCACCTTTCACTTTGTAGATTATAAATTGCACTGATACATTTTAGCAGTGACATCAGATTAATGATTTACTACAGAAGCAGGTAATCAGCACGGTATTTCCTTAATAATGTATTCGCTCAAGCCATCAACATCCCGGTATTACACCATGGTGGTTTCCACCCGCCTATCATCCATGCAATTGCTTATCACTCTGGTGACGGGTGTGCTCATACATCATGTGCTGCCACTTAAATTGAGAGAATTAACTTAATGCTGCCATGAGGTAACTGAAGAAGTGGATGTTTTTCTTCTCCTATTACTCATTGTAATTGGAGGTGGAACTCACTTGAGGTCTGGGTCCAACTGAGGCCTGGTGGGATTTCTGTTTGTGTGTGAGAACCCTGCACTTTAAAAACTTAGTCTTTGCTTTGAAACATATTTGTGCTTGGGAAAGAAGAAGTTCTTATTGCAAAGCATGAGGGCGTATAAGATATAACAATCGTCTAACCACATTAAGGTGTTATTTTCAAGTAAATGTGTAAGCAATTTGTCAGAAAGTATTAGAGTAAAAATGTTGAAATAAATTTAACCTACTTTTATTTCTTAGTTGCCTTACTTGGTAGAAAAAGAGATTTGTCTGCCAATGACTAGTAACTAAAGTTAAGCAGACTTTAGTTGCCCCTGTTTCTGACTCATTGTAACAAAGCAGACAGATTTCTCTTCTCTTCTTTGTTTTGGGGTATTTTTACCTTCCTCTTTTCAATATGTGGGCATTTCTTCATGTGTTTTAAACTGAAGTGACTGTTTCTAAACAAACACATAGAAAACCACAAACAGTAAATGCATCATTCATTCTAAGTTACATCAATATTTTAAAAAGTATTCTTTGTTTGTTCTGCCTCATCCTTAAATAGTGGAGAAAATGCATATCCTCTGTGTACTCTGTACTCTACATCTGTTCTCTGTCCTTCTCTCTCTCTCTCTCTCTCTCTCTCTCTCTCTCTCTATATATATATATATATATATATATATATATATATACACACACATATACATACACTATGTAATATATTATATATAGTGTGTTACAGAAATAGAGTATGTACATATGCAAACACACACTATTTCTATATATGAAGTGTCTGCTATATTGTATACATATATATATATATACACCTGCACACGTACACACACACACACACACACACACACACACACACACTCATTCCCCAAGTATTTTCTTCACATACTTGCATATATGTATCCATATATTTATATTAAACTTCACATGATTACATGTCTTAATATACATGCATGTATGCATGCATCTCCACCTGGGACAGGGGCAGAGGCAGGCAGACTCCATTGCTAATACACAGGTAGCGCTGCCTGTCACCCTCACTGAATACCTTCTAATGCTATATCCAATTTCTCTTTTCCATGATGGGAGGACCTACATGAAGCCCTCTCTAGGCGTGAGCCAATCTGTCCTTCACAGTGTTCTATTGGTTCTGTTCACTGTTGTGCTGCCTTATTTCTCTTCCACCTCTGGAGCATTTTCAATATCACAGACACAGACTGTTCTTGCAAACAATAGCAGCACATTCTCCCTCCATGCCCAGATCCTAGTACAAACTATTTTTCTTTGTCTCCTTAAATGTTGGCATGCTAGGTAAATTTTATATGTGAAATCAAACATAGTTTTTCTTCTGTGTCTGTCTTATTTTACTTAATGAATGTCTTCATAATTCATCAATGCTCTAGCAAGAATCAAAAATTTATTCTTTTTGAACATTGAATAATATTCCATTTTATTTACATACTGCATTCTGCTCATCTATTCATAGGCCCATGGACAGTTGATTTGATTCTTCCTTTTTAAAACTGTGAATCATATTACTATGAGCATTGATGTAAAATATCTCTTTGAGCCTTTTTAAGAGGGTGCAGCTGCTGTAAAATATAGTATATAATTTGTCAAAAACTTAGACATAGAATTGCCATATGATTCAGATATTATACATTTCAGTTTACATCCAAAATAACTGAAATCAGGGATTTATTAGTAAGATTTTTTTAGGGAAAAATATCTTCAATTTTTGAACTGTAAAATATCCAGAGAAGTAATTTTTTAGAAAAATGGAAAACTATCTACAGCAACTATTTTCACCTATTTCACCAACTTCATAGTAGATATTTTGTAAGGATATTATTTATAGTCTGCTTTTATTCTTTATTCATATAGAAAACCACATATCCCCAGACAACAGATAAAATGGTAAGCAGATAGAGAAATTACACATACATATAAAATCCCATAAATTTGACCTGTGTTGAAATGTTGCTCATGTAATACAATAACATTTCACTTGATTATGTTTGGATTCAGTTATGCTCTATTCCATCATGCTATTTTATAAATGATGGCCGACACCATCTCTCATCATGCACTTGTTATAAATAAGCCAGAACTAAAGAAACACCATCAATAAATGACAGGGTGGCATGATCAATGCATTTTCAGAGGTATGAAGATGCTTAAGGATGGAAAATGAGCAGAATATCTAACAAAAAAGATAACCATTTTTATCTAATTCATGAAGACAGTCATAACATGGAGAGCATATGAAGGTATTATATATTTTTATAATTCTAAATAGTATATAATTATAATAAATATCAGCACAGACCAATGAACTGTTGTAATAGAATTAAACTTTCTCTCACCTAATGAAAGAAAAATAATAAAGAAAACATTTGCATCACTAATATTGATGGAAAAATTTTACTTTCAATTTTTTAAATATGTAAGAAAAATCATTTAAAACTATAAATAAGCCTCTTGTATATTTGAAAAATTTAACCAAAAGTTCTTTTAATCTTTATGAGAAAATAAACAACCCTGGATAACTACCACTGTGTTTTTAATATAACAGGACAAATTTATTTCACAAATTAGAACATTTCAAATGCAATACTTTGGTTTGTAGTACAAATTTAGAATATTCCACTTTATGCTACCACATGTATCATCTTCATAGCTCTGGAAATGCATTGATCACGACACCCTGTCATTTACTGATGGTGTTTCCTTACTTCTGGCTTACTAATAACAAGTGAACAGTTTGGAGATGGAGTCTGCCGCCATATGTAAAATAGCTTGATGCAAAAGAGCATAACTGAGTCCAAATGTAATCAAGTGAAATGTTATTGTATTACATGAGCATCACTTCACTGGTCCATGTTTGAGTTTTGATTGTCTCATCCATTGTTTTTGCTGGCTACTTCAGTCAACTTGATATTTTATAATTTAATTATAACTAATTAAAAAATTATCAACCAAAAATGAAAATAGTTATATATATATATATATATATATATATATATATATATATATATATATATATATATACACATTTATGTATATGTATTTAAAGGTAGATATTTCATTGTCATCAAGATTTGACTAACCAATATGATTCTGCAACCTGTACACTCAGAAAAATGAGAAATTATACCCCATCTGATTCAAATGTATGATATGTCACTATCATTGTACTGTCATGTGTATCTAATTAAAACAAATTAAAAAAAAGATTTGACTATACTACAATTACGTATTTAGATGCGTTTTTCCTGAAATTTTGCAATGTGATTTTGAACTTTACAGTAATTTAAAAGTCAATATAAATTGGTTATAGGTATTTGAAAAGAAGTTTCCTATAATCCATAATCACTTGAAGGATAGTTTTGTGTGTGTGTGTGTGTGTGTGTGTGTGTGTGTGTCCTTGTCAAAAGTAGAATATCTTTAAAATGTTCTGTGTTCTTTGTGAGGATTACAGATATATTTTATAATTGAATGAATATTTTGGTCTTAAATGTACATTTAAAAATGTTTGTCCCTCCTCATCACACCCCAAGTACTAGTGCAATGGTGTGATGAGATTCAGGGATGTCCCAAGTTTGGATTGAGGCTCTGCTACCACTTCATGAAATTCAAAGTAACTATGAAGACGGAATCCATGATTCTCATTTGTAACTGGACCCAATCAAGTGTGTAACTGGCCCTGGTGATCGGTTAGTGAAGTATGTATTTGGTATCATTTTTTGTCAAGGTGAGTGTGTAACTGGCCTGGCCCAGTATATAGTCATATACAGTAGATGTTGTTAGTATTTGTTAGTAAAATTTTCTTGGAATGCAGCCACACCAATCCATTACCTACTGTCTGTGGCTGTTTTCAACCTAGAGTGACAGGACTAAAGAGCTGAGATGAAGGTTGTATGGTCTGTGACCTTAAAACATCTACCCTCTGATCCTTACAAAAATGTTCTCCTATTCCTGAGCTAAGTGCTGGGTTTTGGTAAGTGTGGTAATAACATTTGCTGTGGGTTCATGTGGAGAAGGATCATAATGTCTCAGCTTTGTTCCACAGCATTTTAGGATATACAGAATATACTGATCTCTTCATTATACTTGGTTTTAAGTTTATTATTTTTTTCTCTTCTAGTAGTGTTATCATTGTGAGTCATACATATATTGTTGCTCTTGAGATTGATTTGCATAAGTATTCTAGGATTTATAAATAAATTGAAATGTAGGTGTCCACCATAATTTTATAGGAAATCCTACTTCTTCACTTTAAAACTTTCTGAATCTCATCATTTTACATATTTTTCATTCTTACAACATAGAATTACATTTTAACTTACTACTTATTTTAAAAACATTTAATTGTCTATTTCATTAACACAAATAACACTCTATAGTTAGTAGTATCGGTTATTTCATGAATTTTGTTGCAAATTGATAAATTATATTTGCATATAGTTATGGATTACAAAGTAATGGTTTCATGTTCACAATGTGGAATGAACTTAAATAACCATTACTTATCATGTTTTGCAGGAGAACACCACAAAATTATTTTGGGTTATTTTGAAATGTATATTACTAATAACTGTAATCAAATTCAAGGCAATAGAGCTTATTGTAATTCTTTTTTCCTCTTATTATTTATTGGTGCATGTTATGTATTCAGAATGGGGATACATTGTGTGTTATTGGGCAAATGATCTTAATGAGCTTCTTGCTCCTGTCTAACTGAAATTTTACCACTCACCAAGGGCTCCCTATTTCTTTGACACACTAGTTCCTGGTAAACATCATCCTAGTCTCTGCTTCCATGAGTTTTATTTGGTTATATTTTATACATTATATACATATATGTGTATTTATACACACTCATGGATATAGACATATTACATTATTAGGAGATAAAGATATATATGATATATTGATGTGTAAACTGATGTTTTGATATATATGTACACAGTGACATAATGACTACAAGAAGGCACCTTCATACTTATATAGTTTGTTTGTTTGTGTGGGTGGTGAGTTAGAATAGCACCTAAATTTTGATCGCTTATCAAATGTTTAGTATTTGTTACAATACTATTAACCATAGTCCCCATGAAGTACCTTAGATCTCTAGGTCCCTTCATCCTATGTACGTCCAAGTGTGTAATTTTAAATAGGTTCTCCCCATTTTTTCCATATCCCACCCCTGGTAACTTGTACTTTACTCCCAGTTTCTATGTATGCATGGTGTGTGTATATGTGTGTTTTTGTGTGTGTGTGTGTGTTTTAATTGTACATACAAGTTAAATCATGGGGCATTTTGTGTGTGTGTGGTTTTAGCTACTTCATTTAGCAGAATGTCCTCTAGGTACATCACAGTTGAATGTGACAAATGGAAGAATCTTATGTTTTTAATGCTGATCAATATTATATTATATATACATACATATGTTTATATTCCAAATTTTATTTACTCATTCAGATCTTGATAGAAAATTTTGTGTTTTATTATCAGAGTTTTGCAATATGATATCAGAAACAAGACATCACCATGACAGACTGTAGTTTACCTTTGTTTTTATTGACCAAGGTGAATTTTGAAATTCCAGTAATAAATAGTAAATACTTTGAATGTGGCATGGAAATACTGTGTAGGTAAGTTTGCTAACAGAGTAAAAGCAACATTGAATATAGAGATTTGATGCAATTTAAGATCAAATAAAAATACATTAGCAAATAGATTTATATCATTTTAAAAGCTTGTGAATGTTAATTTAAGATATACTATCCTATTTTACCAGAGGAGTTTAAAAGAAATTGATAACAGTTTGTAAAATTGAAAAAAAAAAAATAACCAGTAACTTTCTCAGGTGGACTTAGTATGCACAAGTATCACTGATGCATACATGGAATATACTATATTAGAAAAACTTTCCAGATACCTATGGAAAAGTATTCACCTCTACAACAAGTATGCTGGTATTCATTTACTACCAAAGATCATTTTATATGAAATCTTCTATTTCTGTATTAAAGCCTAATGAGAAAGATTAGTGTATACAATCTTTCAAAGTTAAAGTAACAATTTTTAGCCACCAAGATTATAGAACTGTCTACTTCAAATGCTCATTTCCAGATGTAACTTTGAAAACATTAATATGTCATGTGAACAAGACCATAAATAGATGACCATGTGAGAGAATCTTAATGACATTTGAGACATTTTTGCCACGAGAAACATGCTACCAGGATTTCCAACATGGCTCTATTATAGCAGGGAATCAAATTCTAGAAACACTACATGTAAACTTAATAAACATGGTCACACAACATAAACAACCCATGCTCTGTAGATGCAGATAACTTTTCTTTTTTGTTATGAAGAATCACCTGAAGTGTAAAATTGTTTGGTTGATCAATCAGATGTTACCAGGCAAGAATTACCCATCGTCTAAAAGAATTTTCATGAAAAAACGGATATATCAATGTCATATACATTCTCTATATACAGAAACTCTATGAAACTCAGAGTTTTATAATCTAGCTTTAAGATTAAAAAATATGACACTCACAGAATCATCCATGTACATAATATATGTGTATGTGTTTGGGAGATAGACATGCTTACATACATATCAACATACATGTACATATGAGGTATGCAAATACATCACGTACCTCATGTTACTTATACATGTATATGTACCTATCTGTGTTATATGTATGTATATACACACATACACTTTTATTCATAATCACATTTTTGCTTCCTTACATACTGTGAGTTTTTTGCAT
This sequence comes from Callospermophilus lateralis, assembly GCF_048772815.1. Taxonomy (NCBI): domain Eukaryota; kingdom Metazoa; phylum Chordata; class Mammalia; order Rodentia; family Sciuridae; genus Callospermophilus; species Callospermophilus lateralis. The sequence continues at coordinate 8,714,387 of NW_027510155.1, forward strand.
GTTTTTTTTAATAAATGGAAAATTATGTTAAAAACCACAATATCAAATGACTTATATAAATATATAATACAGTATTTATGGATAAAATTTCACATACTGTTTGCTTTCATAATGTGGAGATGGAATAAAGTGGGATACAGATGAAGCCAGGTTGGCCATATGTTGACAAATTTAAAATTTGATGGATTGGTTCATAGTAACTACACTATGATCTAGACTTTCATAGTATCTGACATTTTACCTAATTAAAAAAATAAAAATTAAGCTCCTTTATATGATTACATAAAAATTGGATGTTGAAGAATTGGGAGAAAATTATTTTATGTCTTTAAGATGCTCTAATAATAGTTTCGGGTGGTCATGTGTAGGTAGCTCACACTTCATTTCGGTCACAGGTAGAAAAAGGTCAATATTCAAAGGAGGATATTGCTTTGACAATGTGTAGTCCACATAATTTGTTATTGACTTTTAGTTATTTTCCCTACTGTATTGGCTAGAAGTGTAATGAGTAGACTTGGGAGGTGTGTTGCCACTTTGGCTACTGTCATCATTCTTTTTTTTTTAATTTTTATTGTTGGTTGTTCAAAACATTACATAGCTCTTGACATATCATATTTCATACATTTGATTCAAGTGGGTTATGAACTCCCATTTTTACCCCGTATACAGATTGCAGAATCACATCGGTTATACATCCATTGATTTACCTATTGCCATACTAGTGTCAGTTGTATTCTGCTGCCTTTCCTATCCTCTACTATCCCCCTCCCCTCCCCTCCCCTCCCCTCTTCTCTCTCTACCCCATCTACTATAATTCATTTCTCCCGCTTGTTTTTTTTCCCTTTCCCCTCACTTCCTCTTGTATGTAATTTTGTAAAACCCTGAGGATCTCCTTCCATTTCCACACAATTTCCCTTTTCTTTCCCTTTCCCCTCCCACCTCTCATCCCTGTTTAATGTTAATCTTCTTCTCATGCTCTTCATCCCTACTCTGTTCTTAGTTACTCTCCTTATATCAAAGAAGACATTTGGCATTTGTTTTTTAGGGATTGGCTAGCTTCACTTAGCATAATCTGCTCTAATGCCATCCATTTCCCTGCAAATTCTACGATTTTGTCATTTTTTAATGCAGAGTAATACTCCATTGTGTATAACTGCTACATTTTTTTTTATCCATTCATCTATTGAAGGGCATCTAGGTTGGTTCCACAGTCCTGCTATTGTGAATTGTGCTGCTATGAACATCGATGTAGCAGTGTCCCTGTAGTATGCTCTTTTTAGGTCTTTAGGGAATAGACCGAGTAGGGGAATAGCTGGGTCAAAGGGTGGTTCCATTACCAGCTTTCCAAGAAATCTCCATACTGCTTTCCAAATTAGCCACACCAATTTGCAGTCCCACCAACAATGTACAAGTGTACCCTTTTCCCCACATCCTCGCCAGCACTTGTTGTTGTTTGACTTCATAATGGCTGCCAATCTTACTGGAGTGAGATGGTATCTTAGGGTGGTTTTGATTTGCATTTCTCTGACTGCTAGAGATGGTGAGCATTTTTTCATGTACTTGTTGATTGATTGTATGTCCTCCTCTGAGAAGTGTCTGTTCAGGTCCTTGGCCCATTTGTTGATTGGGTTATTTGTTATCTTATTGCCTAATTTTTTGAGTTCTTTGTATACTCTGAATATTAGGGCTCTGTCTGAAGTGTGAGGAGTAAAGATTTGTTCCCAGGATGTGGGCTCCCTATTTACCTCTCTTATTGTTTCTTTTGCTGAGAAAAAACTTTTTAGTTTGAGTAAGTCCCATTTGTTGATTCTAGTTATTAACTCTTGTGCTATGGGTGTCCTATTGAGGAATTTGGAGCCTGACCCCACAGTATGTAGATCATAGACAACTTTTTCTTCTATCAGATGTCGTGTCTTTGATTTGATATCAAGCTCCTTGATCCATTTTGAGTTAACTTTTGTGCATGGCGAGAGGAGGGGATTCAGTTTCATTTTGTTGCATATGGATTTCCAGTTTTCCCAGCACCATTTGTTGAAGATGCTGTCCTTCCTCCATTGCGTGCTTTTAGCCCCTTTATCAAATATAAGATAGTTGTAGTTTTGTAGATTGGTTTCTTTGTCCTCTATTCTGTTCCATTGGTCCACCCGCCTGTTTTGGTACCAGTACCATGCTGTTTTTGTTACTTGGCGATGTTAAGAAAGATTTCATAAACCATTTCAATGGAAAAACAAGAAAACATCTGATGCATTCCCCCAAAGAGTTGATAAATATATCTGAGTCTTTAAAAAATGAGATGTTAACTCTGGTGGCCAAACTCATCATTCACTGTGTAAATTAATTTCTCAGGTGCACTGTTGCTGCATGACTTTGTTAGTGCTGGTGTGGTTTTACCTGTAGATGATTAAATTGTGCCCAGTGTCTGGATGAAGGTTAGGTCCATCACACTGGTTTTATTTTCTCCAAGGTAAACTTTTGATACTCAGATTTTATTTTATATTTTGTCAGTTTTAGAGTTGAAGGCTTATAGCAGAGAAAATTAACAAAATTTAATAGGAAAGAAAATAATGCAAACAGAAGATAGCAGTTGTGTGCTATTTATTTTTGCAAGCCTGGAATTTCGGTTTGTTTGGCTTATCTTTAATCTTTCTTAAATTTTATCCTTTTGGATTCAAGTATTTGGGACTCAAATTTTCATTTAAGCTTTTTCCTACAGAAATATTCCTTATTGTAAAGCATTTATTATTAGAATTCTTGTATATTTTTGGTAATAGATAAAATGATGTATTTATATATTTGTGTATAATTTGAAAGTTAGGCCTGTGGCATTATTGAATAGGGTATACTTATGTACAATCACATTTGTAACAAATTTTATTTTTATTTATTTTATTCTGTTTTCTTAATTAATTGTGTTTTATTTATATTCTGTAACTTCATTCAAAATCATCGGTGATCATGCCAATTATTTATTCACAAATACACAAAAAGAAACAGTGATATTCATAAATAAATAGCTTGAGACAGACTTTAAGAGTAGTTGACTAAGAAGCTGTTGAGTGCAGACAGTACACTGAGAGTGGACAGAAGAACCATTCTCTAAGCACCACCAGCACAAGTGTTTCCTTGAACTTTATAGACCAATAGTCAGCTTTACTAATTAGAATACTAGATATATCACCCTTTTTATATTATAATGAATGTTAGAAATTGGCACTTAGTAGCAAAATTGAAGATATTTAGAAATGGGACACTCAGATGTCATTTAGAGATTATCCTGTACACTTGTGTAAACAGAATTCACCAGTGTATTGCCATTGGCCATGTGGACCTGGCTCATCCTTGATGTTGCCTGGCTCCTTCTCCAGAGCTTTCCTGCGGAGCTGTTGCTAAACCGGTATTCCTTCATAAATATAGCTTAATTTTTCAGGTTTAAAATGTATTTAAGAACTCAACAGCTTTATTGATGATTTCTAATTCTAATAAATTTCTGTATATGTAGAAAAATTTTGTCTGAAGTTGTTTTAATTATAACCTGGCAGCCAAGTTGATAGGTGGTTACTAGTCTTCACCATCTTATATTTCTTCAGGGGCTTCTGGTTTTATATATATATAAAACCATATACACATACATACAGACAGACAGACATACAGGTTATAAAAACAAGTAATTGGCATAAGAAAATTCATGAGGAACAAGTGACTGGGAAAGTAGCTCAGTGGTACAGTGAGCACTTAGCATACATGATGCTCTAGGTTCTATCCCCAGCACCAAAAATAAATGAATAAACTAATAAATTAATACAAGGGGAAAATGATAGTGTTGACTAATTATTAAATTTTCATGTTTTAATATATATTTTAAAAATTATTTATTGTTATTTGTTGAATTTTTCTATTGTAATATTTGATATATAAAATTTTGAAAATAGAGTTTTGTTATACTATCATATTCAATGTTACATATGATTGAATTTACTTTTAATTCAAGTAATTATATTCTTAAGTAATAGATTTTAAAACAATAGAATAAATTTTATATTTTAATTCTATAACTTAAAGTAGGTTTGTGTTTGGAAGGTTATTTCAGAAATTGTTTTCTGTAGACATAGGAATGGAAATACCTTTAAGCTGTGAGAGGAGGAAGCAGTCACACTACACAAGAACATGAGAACAATCTGTTAGATGTGAAAAGAAATCTCACAGAATATGGTGTCAGCCATTTTTGTTTCAGTATGAAATCTAACCTATGTTAGGTGATGTCTGCTATAACTACAGTTCCATTCGAGGAGTAGCTAAGTCCTAAAACCCAAGACATCACAGAATCAGCCTAAAAAGCTCAAGTGTAAGGGATGTTCAAGAAGCTTGGGAGGAGGAGGAAGATGAGTCAACCAGATAATTAGGGTGGGTGGATTAGGCTTCATTGTGTTCAGAGGGAATCAGGCTCACTCTCAGGGGAACAGGGGGAACAATCTACCTTGGGATCACTGGGTATTGTCAACTACAGATTAAGAATATGCAATCCATACGTGTCAGCAGAGACCTGGGGTAGGTGAGATGAAGGCATATGAGCAGCAGTTGGGTAGAATGGACTTTCTAATTTACATAGGAGAATTGTGGAGGCTTATGTGAAATTTGAGGAGGGGAAATCTGGGAGGCAGAGAGAAGGTTCAAGGCATTTTGGTCTCTGAGTTAGAAGGGAAACAGAGTTAGCTTGGAAAAGGACAGAACTTGATTCTCTACAAAAGTCCTCTAGATGGGGATTCATTCCCAGTACAGTGCAGATTTCCTGTGAAACTTGACTTCTAACATAATATAGACTTCACATTTTTTAAATTTTTGTTTAATTTGTATTTCAGAAATTATCTCTAGACAATGAGGTAATATTATATGATGTGATAATTTTAGAAGTGTTACTTTTGTTGGTAACAATTTTATTTTTTATTGTATGTAGTTTGGGGTGCTACACGAACTTCTGATATGCATTCACATCGCAGGCTGATTTAATCAAGCTAATAAACTTATCCATCACCTCACAAGCTTATTTTCCAATCCCCAATTTTAATATTATGCAGCTTCTAGACTTTAATTGCTGAATAATAGTGGGGAAATGACAAATGAATAATTAGTTATTACTGTTTCAATATCACTTTAAAATCTATGGTTAAGTGGAAGGAGAAAAATGAGAAAACAAACATCAAATCTCCTTTGATTAGTTGTGTTGAAGAAGCCACATTGTGTTCAACTTCCTTCATGCTTCTATAATTACACAGAAAGCTACTCCTCTGAGGAACAAATTCTGTGAGCGCTCCCATAGCAGGTGGTTAAGGATGCTTGACTCACAAGTTGGGGCTGTGTGTTCTGCCTTTGCTGTTTATTTTCATGCTTAGAAATTATATTTTCACCCACTTCATGCATCTTTTTAACACAAGTTTATAAAAACTTTACATATAATGATCTGTGCATATTTTAAATGTGCAGTTTGATTCATTTTGTCATCATACATCTTTGGAACCATTACCACCATAAATAAGGTGAAAATAAACATCTCCAGAAAACTTTTACATGCACTTTGACATCCCTCTCATATCTTCCCTTCCTAATACTCACTTCCATCCCAGGTTTATGCCAAGGTTTGCTTTTCTGTCAGTACAGGGAGTGTGTTTCCAACACATTCAGTGCCAACCACTGGCAATAGAAGGATGGATATTTAGGGTCCTGGGGAAATCCACCCTCCACACACTGGGCTTTCCACAAGCATACCTATAACCACATACAAAAATCAGGAAAGCTCAAAAACTACAGAAAACCAATGTTTAGAAGTGCCGCAGTCTCTGGCTGGGAACAAATCACGAGTCACCACACAGCTTGTAGATTCAAACAGCAATTCTTTATTCCCGAACTCACACCAACCATCTACAAACACGTTCTGGGGGAATCCACGTTCTCTGCCCAAATCCACACTCTGCCCTAATCCACTACTCTGCCCAAATCCACCCACATGGGCTTCTGTCTCCCAAAATATACTGTCTGACCCTAAGAACTCAAGAGGAACTCAGCAGCAGGATACGCCCTATTCTAAAGGGGGAACACCCTAATCTCCTATTATGCTAAACTGCCCTATTCTAAAGGGGGAACACCCTAATCTCCTATTATGCTAAACTGCCCTGGTCCTTGAGCAAAGTCACCTTTCAGAAGTCCTTCCACTAGACAGCATGGGAGTAAGCTGGCAAGGAGATTGTCATACCTACTTGGCTGATGGCTCCCAGCATAGAAGCAGGTTGTTTTCAGAGCTTAGAGAAATTTGCACTAATGGGAAAAGTATTTGGAGTGGTCCACTGATGAGTCATTAATTGAATCTGTATAGAATTGTTTGTTTCTGAAATCACAGAAAAATAGAATTTATTCCAAAAAAGTTTGGTGTAGCATAAAATAATAATCAGTATATCTCACAATATAAAAAAAAAACAGAAAAATTTCCACAGAATCATCTCAGGAGGTGCAGAAAAAAGTCATAAAATTCAACATCCATTTATGATATTGAGTTTAATGAAAACAGAGACAGAATGAACTGTTTAATTTGATAAGATCCACACACAAATACACATACACACATACACAAGCAAACACACACACAAACACACACACCCTTCAGAAAATTAACTAAAAGTGTTTCTCTTGAGTTACAAAGAGAATATAAAATGTTCACTAACATATTTTCCATTTAACTTACACTGAAGTTTTTGTAGTAAATAATACATGTGTTTTATTTTTGTTAATATATAAAATTGAAATATATTTTCTTCTTATTGCTATAGGATTTTCCATTATAGCACACCACAGTTTATTTGCTAGTTCTCTTGGTAGTTATCATTTAGTGCTCCTGGTTTTTCCCCTATTACATGTACAATGTTATATATATATATACACAGTGTACTCATAACATGCAATATGAGATCTTGTATCATTATTTCTGATATGCAATTCCACCCTGTAATTTTTTAACTTAAAATATTTTCTTGGAGCATATCAAAACTTTTTCTTTTCTTTCTTTTTTAAAAAAATCAGTAATGTTTACAATTTTTGGTTGATGCTATGATTGTACATACTCTGAGGTTACAAAGTGATGTTTTGATTCATGTATACATAATGCGATGATCAAATCCCACTATTGAGTATATATGCAAAGGAAATGGAATCTTTATGTTGAACAGACATCTACACTCTCCTATTTATTGTAGCTCTATTCACAATAGCCATAATTCAGAATCAACCTAAATATATATGTCAATGGATTGATTTTATGGAAATACACAATATAAAGTTTCAGCCAGAAAAAAATATGAACTTTTGTTATTTGTGATAACATGGATGATTTGGAAAATATTTTGTAAAGTAAAATAAGTTAGGCACAAAAGACAAATAGTGCATGATCTCACTCATATATTATTTCCCATTAAATACCATGATTTGTTCTAGGAACTAATTTTGCTCATAATGAGAACATGATATATAGTAGACTCTGATCATATATCATTTTATAAAATGTATAAAATGCTTTATTATGATATTATGTTTTATATTTTTTATCTTACTATTTGAGATTCAGGATATTTCACATCATTCTTGATAAATTATACTATGTAGTATGCTTGTAAATACACTAAAATTGGTATCTCTCATCAGATAGGTGAGCTCATTTCTAATAACAGACTTTAAAATGATTACAATACACATATCTTTAAGGCTCAGAACTCTCTTTCCAAAATATAAAATAAATATAAGACTGATTACATTTGATAATTTCTCTTGTGCAGTAAATTTAAATATCTGGACTAAGCACTCATTTTTACAAGCTACATACGCTCAATTTTTCCACGAATTCTGCTCTATTATGATTGAAAGTCTGCACCTCTCTTATCACCCTGAACAGGATATTCTTGAGCTCACTAATTTGATTTGGACAGCAGATCATGGTCTGGACATTTTATAATAGGAATTTACAATACCCATGTAAATTGCCTATGTACCCGATACATATTGGTTCTGTCTCGTAGTCACATGGTCTATAAACACATTTACTTAATAGCATTTCTGAAACTATGAAAACCTTTGTCATTACATCTTTATTTATTTTGTTTTTGATATAAAAAATGGAAACTGTCATAGATGTGGTGGGCATCCACAAAATTATTTGATGTATATAGAGTCCCCACACTTGAGAAGATTGGATATTTCATTGTTAGATTATGGTACAATTTAGAGGACACATCAAGCCCAGTTTTGAGACTCTAGATCAGAACATTCATCATCATCCCAAATTTATAAGAAAAGGTCACCTTTACCCTGACAAATGCCCTGGTGTGTGTCTCGTTTGGTCAATTTAAGAATTTTTATAAATAGGCATGGATTCAGAGTGGCACTTGCTGAAATATCTGGGCTGATTAATAATAGCTATTGTAGCATAGGCATAATGATTTTTTCAGCTGTGCACTGAATCAGACACTATTATCTCCTCGAGAAATTGACCTGAAATACAAGACACAAGTAGAAATTCATAATTAAAATGAAATTGTGTATTTTATTGGTTAATATTAGGAACCATATCATAATGAAATTAGTTTTCTCTAAAATCATAATGGATGTTTGTGATTGACCTTTTGAGATGACAATCTCAGGATTTTTGATGATGTTTGGAAATATTGCTATATTTGTCTGTAACTACTGCTTCTTATTGGTGCACATATGAAGAGGAGTAGGATACTTTTCCTGATAAGTTCACCTGGTTTTCCAATGGCTTTTCATATATTGTTTCCTGCAGTTTTTTATTTTCCCCCCAATTGAACCCAAGAATATCTCAGCATGGGAAATGGCTGCTTATTTGCAGGTTCAGCTATTTTCTCAAGTAAAAGTTGTTTTTATTTTGTTGGCTGTGTCATTCCTCTGAACCTGATCTGTTTTACTCGGACAATGATGAGTGAGAAAATATTGACTTGCATTATCATTTTATATGTTGACTATTATCTTTTAATTTACTCAAATTTAAATGTTTTGATAATGGGCTTTATTAACAACTGTGTAACCACTTACATGTTCAGAATAAAATTTAGTTGAGGTTGGTTTAATATCATTACATGTTGTGGGATCTTAGAATGTTTGTTTCCAGTTTTGCCCTTTGACTTTGTATGCAGGTTGCTGGTTTATATGGACTGATTTAACTCAGTGTGGGGCTCGGCAGCTTAATTTACACCTTTGTTGCACCCATTATTTAGCATATTGCATAGGACACTGAAGTTCTTTAAAAGAAAAATGAAACACACACATACACACAAAAGAGATCTAGCTTCATGTTGCATATATGCTTATTCATAAATAATGGTACAAAAAGATTAGCAGGTGAAGGTAGGCTAAGACAGAGCATGAACTAATCAGAGAAGCTGTTCATATCAAATACAGTGGATTTCAGACCAAAGAATATTGCTAATAAAAATTATGTAGTGATAATACATAATGTTTCATCAGTTTCATTTTTAAATATAAAAATGGTTCAAAATCTAACTCTAAGAAAACATAAAGAATACCTGTTTCCATACTAGTGATCTCTTCACATTGTATGATTTCCAATAGGTAACCATTTTCAACAAAACCTAGTTTATCCTTGTTTTGTTTATTTTTGGCAAAAATAAATAAAAATAAATAATAAAATGTCATAAACTGCATCTTACAAACAAACATTGAATCTTGCTTCTCTCACCTTGAAATATATTGTGGAAGATACCCCATAGCCAGGACAACACAAACTGGTATTTCTGAATACTATTTGCCATTAGAAAGATCTAAGACAACTGGAGAAAAAAAGATGACTTTCAGTTAGGGAAGAGAAAGCACCCTGGGAATTTGACTTACAACTGTGTTTGTACATGTGCATACTGCGCGTGCCACCAACCTTCTCCACCTTCCTCCAGCTCCACTCCCTCCTCTCTCCCGCAAGTCCCCATTCAAGACTCTAATCATTCTATCCTCTTTGTTCTACTTTCAAGTTATATATACACTCGCGTGTGTGTGTGTGTGTGTGTGTGTGTGTGTGTATGTGTGTGTTATTTCCCATGTATGACAGAAGAAAATGCAATACTTGTCTGACTTATTTTTCTTAACAAGATATTTTCCAATTCCATACATTTTCCACAAATGACAAAATTTTATTATTCTTCATGGCTCAAAATACTTCATTGTGTGTGTGTGTGTGTGTGTGTGTGTGTGTGTGTACATAAACTGTAAAATGTTTCTTTGAACAAACTCTAGAGCAATTAATTTAGCTAGGATGGAATGGCCAAGACTCTTGAGGAAAGGTGAATGAACTCAGGAAAGTACATCGTTTTCTAATAATTCTCCATATAATATGTGTATATATATATATAAAATATTTCTCATCCATTCATGTGTTGATGTGCACACCTAGGCTAGATATGTATCTTGGCTATTATGACTAGTACCTCAATAGATATGGGTATTCAGATATCTCTTTTGCATCTATAACAGGAAATGGATGTCTGGATCATATTGTTGTCCTATTTTCATTTTTTTTGAGAACCTCCATATTATTTTTGATAGTAACTGTAATATTTTATATGTCCACCAATAATGTATAAAAGTTTCAAGTGGAATTTTTCCAGGGATTTCACCATTTCCTTTTATTGCTATTGTATTAATTGAGCTCACACAATGACAACAAGTCTAGCAATATAGGAAGCTAGTAAGCCAGATTTCCTTATTTTTTTTTTTCAATTCTACTAAGAGGTCAGAACTTTTCTTTTATCTTTTTTTTTTTAATTCTCTGATCTTGCCACTAATAAGCCAATGTGGCCCTGAGTCGCTAGGATTCTAGAAAATAAAAAACTAAATTTCATCATCAATTTCATTGCTATATATTTGCTCTTTGCTGTATAATCAAACTCTTCTTATAACAAAAAATATATAAACTAGGGAAAAATAAAATTTTCTTTGAACAAATTCTAGAGCAATTGATTTAGCTAGGATAAAATGGCCAAGACTCTTGAGGAAAGGTGAATGAACTTGAGAAAGTACATCATTTTCTAATAATTTTCCATTTGAGACAACTGACAGTACATACAATAGAGGGCTTAGGGTCACTTTACAACTACCTTACAAATGAGGAAATGTAGCCCAGAGTTCTGAGGATGGTCAGGCTTGAGCAGCAAGATCACAGAGGTGAGGGACCACAGAGAAGTAAGCCTGATATTCTGCCTCACTTTTAATCTTCAAGATTCTGCTTGCTTGTCCCTGTGCTCTGTGGAAGCAGTAGTCAGAAGAAAGCATCAGACAACAGGCCAGTGAGCCAGGGTGAGTATGTTAGTCAGCTCTTGAAGAACAACTTAGAGAAAGAAATATTTATCTTAAGGTCATGGTTTCAGAGGTTCAGTCCAAGGGTGGTAGACTCCATTGCTCTGGGCCTGAGATGAGGTACACCATGGTGAAATGGCCCAGTGAAAGAAATGTACTTACCTTAGGACACCAGGAAACAGAGTGGAGAAGGCGTGGAGAGATATAGTTCAGGTCACACCCTCACTGACCTGCTTTCTCCAGCCATGTCCCATCAGCCTATAGTAACCACCCAGTGGTCCATTTGAATTTTTGGAGGGGGTACTGGGGATTGAACTCAGGGGCTCTAGCCATGGAGCCACATCCCCAACCCTATTTTGTATTTTATTTAGAGACATCATTTCACTGAGTTGCTTAGCACCTTGCTTTTTCTGAGGCTGGTTTTGAACTTGTGATCCTTCTGCCTCAATCTCCCGAGCTTCTGGGATTACAGGTGTGCACAATTGCACCTGGCCTATTTGAATTACTAATCCATCAAACAGGTTAATCTACTGATGGGGTTACAGCTCTCATAATCTAACCATTTCACCTCTGAACATTTTTGCAATGCCTAACACATGAACTTTTCCAGGTACATTAAAGATCAAACCATAACAGCAAAAGTTTTTGTAGGTTCACAGTGCCGGGAAGAGTAAACATTTTAAGAATAGGAATTACAAAGGAAGAGGTGGACTGGTTAATAGCCCAGACTTTTAAATGAGATCACTTAAGGCCAAAACTTAATAGTAGATCAAACATAAATATTTTAACGTGGCATGCATCATCTCAAGCCTTGATTGGATAAAGGTGAGTTGACCATAGACATAGAGATTGCTAGAAGCAAATTTTGTGTGTATGGGAAAGAAATAACATTACACTGAACTTCTACAATTTTTCATACATTGTGCAACTTTCATACACCATACAAGCAATTTCTACATTCTCACACAGCTAGAAAATATCAACGCTAATTTTCAAACCAAGCAAAAGAATGATAGAAAACAAGAACAGTAGAGACTGAGGCAAGTTATATTTGCACCTATCAGCTTTCTTCTGACAGGCTGCTAAGGTGCTAGAGGGGTTGCCAATCTATCATAGTAGGAAGTAGCTTGATTCTCTCAGAATTTGATGTAGTTAATGCTGGTTCTTGCCAACTTCTGTAGTATTTCTCCACAAAACACACTTTTGGCTTTTATCCACAAATTTACAAACCTTATCCTTATTCTCCTCTTGCATAAGAAAATGTACCATAATGCTTCAGATATGATGGATAATTAAATAATTCAGATATGATTGTTCTGAGCAAACATAGTTGAAATACAAGACCTACAGTTTAATATTTTTTGAGGGTGAAGTTTATTATTATACATACACATACACATACACACACATATACAAGTGTAAGGAACTATGTATGGTAATGATGTGTTGATTAATTTGACTGTGGTAATCATTATGAAACATGAATACATATCAAATCACCATGTTATATACCTTGAATACATAATTTTTTTTGTTCATAATGTGTATCTGAGTAAAGCTGGCCAAAAAAGAAAAAAAAAAACTACTAAAAGTTTAAAAAACAAAGGAGTGAAGGGTTCACATCATACTAAGCAAAAGTCAGAAGATCTCCATTAGAGCATGACTTACTGTTGACTTATTCACTGAAATGGTTGGTAGCCTCTGTTTCATGTAGGAAAAAGTGCAATTTAACTGAAGTATTGGGGGGATATTAAAAAAAGGAAGGTAAAAAGGGTATCTTAGAAAAGTATTTTGTGATTTGAAACATTGGTACCATGCCAGCTATTGTCAAACAGAATTATTCTGTGTCATCTTAGCAGCTGAGTGTTCTGACTTTTGAGAAGGAAATTATTTCCTTATTCTTAACTGTACAGTGAAATACATGGAGAGGGTTGGAAAAACTTGAAAGGGTGAAAATAATCTGTCACAGGAGTCATATTGTACCATTAGGACCTTCTGTCAGAACACAATCCAGACTGGTGATGGTTACAAGATGATCATGGAGCACAGGACCTAATATCAAAGATGGACCTGTGCTTGTAGAAATACTCCTCACTAACCTTGACTCCCTATGTAGAGGTCTCTCTGTGCCTCACTTCACGGTGTTGCCAAGTGCACTGACTTCTCAAATATCATTTATAATTAAAACTTTGACCTTAATATTTCAGTAGCATTAATGAAGCTAAATAAAAAAATACTAATTCAAGAAAGGCCATGTAACAGGGATCAGAATGAGAACTTTTCCTTGACATGCTCTGATTAGAAATAAAAAAGTCATAAGGAGTTTAAGGACATTCCTAGTTTCTCAGCAGTGTAGGAAAAAAAAATCAGTAACAGTATTTGGAAACAGAAGATTTTCTTATAGTGCAGGCTAGAGATAGAGTGCTTACTTAGCATGAGTGAGGCATGAGTTTGACCCCCAGCACTTCATAAAACTAAAAATATCTAAAACAAACAAACAAAAAAACCAAACAAAAACCCCAGATCATTTGTTAATTCTTCTTCAGAAGAATAAAATAAAAATTACAAAGGTTACAAGAAAATTGTTAAAAATTAAACATTTGATTTTTTAAAAATATTAGTAAAATATATCAAGTCCTAAAAAGAGTAATATCAAGCTGAAATAGATCATAACAATATTAAGAAAAAGATGGGGGTTTATGGACCTTAATATTATTGAAAATATAAGAAAATATGACCTACACTTTTACATCTGAAAATTGACACTATTATTTTCTAAATACCAAAGATACCATGTTCTCTGTGTGTGGAATGTGTACCCTTACAGGTCAACTACTTTTGCAAATAAAATAAAAATAGTTGAAACATTTTTAATAAAAGGGTCAATAAATTAAACCCACCAAAATATAAAAGGGATAATGCATTGTAATTATATAGTGTTTAATAACTGAAAGATGATTTAGGATTTAAATATTAACCCATGCTATTTTTCACATTAGCAGAAAATAACAAGTATAAAAGCAATATAGATTCTGGGGGTAGGGGACAAACACTAGGTTTAATCAGGGTTTTTGTTTTGTTTGTTTTGTTTTACTTTTATTTTTTCCTGCTGTGACTAATGGACATGATAAGAACAACTATAAAGGAAGAAAAGTTTATTTGGGGGCTCACAGTTTCAGAGGTCTGAATCCATATACAGCAGGCTTCATTCTTTAGGCAGGACATCATGTTGGAAGAATATGGTGGGGGAAAGCAGGTCACATGATCATCAGGAAGAAGAGAGACTCCACTCTCCAGAGATAAAATGTATAACTTAAAGGCTGGCCCCCAGTGACCCACCTCCTCCAGCTACACCTTACCTACCTTCAGTCACCACAAGGTTAATCCCATCAGGAAACTGGTCCACTGACTTTGTTAAGACTCTCACAACCCAATCATTTCTCCTCTAAACCTTCTTGTATTTTCTCACACATAATTTTTTCAGGGATACCTCACATCCAATCATTGCAGAAATACTCCTCACTAACCTTGACTCCCTATGCAGAAGTCCCTCTGTCCCTCACTTAACGGTGTTGCCAAGTGGACTGACTTCTCAAATATCATTTATAAATAAAACTTTGACTTTAATGTTTCAGTAGCATTAATGAGTCTAAATAAAAAAAATAACAAATCAAATAAGGCACCATATCAACACTTGACATAAAACAGAGTTTCTTAATATAATAAAGTGTCCAGAATTAATACAGGTAACCTCATGCACAATAGTGAGTGTTAGAGTCTGTAAACAAGTCAGCATGGCACCTGGCATTTTGCCAGAGAAATGTTAGAATCTGTAAACAAGTCTGGATGGTGCCTGGCAAAATGCCAGAGGGAGTGGTTTGTGAAGTAACAAAAGCGAGCTATTAAGTGTGGAGATTTCTTATTGGTTGACTGCTGTATCTAGTTTATGTTAATTAGATAAGCTGTGAAAAATGTATAAATACCTCTGTTGTCCTATAATAAACGGCTTCCATTCCTGCTGTATCAATCTACACACGTTGCTCCTCACCCCCCACTTATTTTGCTGCAGCCGGACTGTGGCAGGTGAGTGATTGAGAAGTGTTAAGTCTTTCTTAACTCTTACCACATTTATTGGCATTTCACATCCTCAGAAGCAGAGCCTCACACATGGTATGTGGTTGATGATTGGTAGCTGTGCAATGATATTCTTAATGGAAATAAGCTATTTTTATTAAAACTATGGAAGTAAAATGTTTTTATTTTATATTGTTACTAGTCACAAATTACTTTATTTTGGACTTGAAGAAGCAGGTATAATGTGCTATCATGATACTCATTATAATTCTTTCTGTTTAGCATAAGAATCTTGACAAGAAACTTTCTATGGGATGTGATTCCTCCACCTTTTACATTTTTGTCCTAAGTTTGATCTTCTTACAAACACTCAGGACCAAATCTTACAAGTTCTCTCACACTAATTCACTGCACAAACTTTCTGATCAATTTATATTATCGTTACTCTCACTTGGTCTTTCTCCCAATCCCACAGATCTTTGACCTTTCTCAAAGTCTCACAAGATATCCCTGAAATGCAGGGTCCTCATGATCTCCTCTGAACCCATGAACTCTTGAAGTTTCAGATTATGCTCCATGTGCAGGAAACACCCTTACTCCTCTGACTCATTCAGAACCTGGTATAGTCTTAACTCTAGAGCACCTCATCTTTATTTTGCATATATCATAAGATTTTCCATGTTGTACATTTGCAAATTGACCCTATAGACACGACTGCATTCAAAGCTGCTAAATTCTAAGAATTATTTAAAAATAATTTCCCAAGATGCTTATCATATTTGGACCTTGTAGATATTGGTTTGTTTCTTTTGCCATTTTTTTTTCTTAATGTCAAACACCTTTCTTATTTGCAGAGCTGGCGATAGGATGAGGTACATGATAAATTTGCATCAAGCACAAAATTGGGAGTAATACCAGTAAAAGAATCCCAAGAATTCAGAAAAACACTTCAAAACAATATACTTCTAAATCATAATTAATATAAAATTTCATGATGAAAAAGATATGACACTTTAAATAATGTCAGGAAGAGCATTACTGATTTTTTTCTTTTGTCTCACATTCCCATGTTACTCAGTACAGCTGTGCTCATTTATAAGCCAAACAAAAAATACGAGATCCAGGGTCTTTGCATGCTCATGTAATTTTTTGCATATTCACATTTCATGTGATATATATGTGCAAATAAATACAGTGATCTTTTTATCTTCTGGTTCACTGGTCATAGTTTCATTTATCTACAGTGAACCATAGTCTGAATATATTACAGAAAATTGTGGAAAATTCCAGAAACAAGCATTTGTAGGTTTTAATTGTCTGCTTTCAGAGTAGCCTGTCAAAATCTCCTGCATCCTGCTCTACCCTTCCTGGGAGAATTCATCCTTTCTCCAATGTATCCACACTGCATAGCTACCTACCTACCTCCCTGTGGGTCACATAGTAGTGGTCTTTGTTTTCAGACCAACTGTCACAAGTGTATGTGCTAAGTCACCCTTATTTCAGTTAGCACCAGCTCCAAACAGCAAGAGAGTGAGGAGGAAATTCAGATGTGAAAGAGAGAGACCTAACGTGTTCTTTAAAGGTAAAGGTCTTCAGCTCTCACTTCAAGGAATGAAGAACATCACAGATCAAGGCTGCTTGGACCTATGATGAGTTGTTAATCTCCTAATTTATACTGCTCCTAATTTATAAATGAAACTGTACTGCATGTTTGTATGTATAGAAAAAATTAGATCCATCTGCAGTTTTTAACTTTCACTACGGGTCTTGGAACATACCTCATGTGGAAATGCAAGACAATGATAAATATATATATAAACTTATGTTTAATGTTTATACTGTTTCTTTAAACACAAACATATTTAAATACATGATGTATGAATCTGCACATCTATAAAGTGTCCACTAAAGTGGATTAGAAATCATTTTAACTCATTAATAAATAGTAACCCTAGACTTGGGCTGAGATCTCCAGCGCATGGAATTGAGGATACTTTGAGAATGGTTGATTGTAGGAGTGAGGCAAGAAAGATACCCAAAGAGTCTTAAATATTAGACTTCAATGGAAAAATGGCAGCTTTTAATAATTTAGGGAGGCTGTAGAAGCAGGTTGTAGAAGTCTAGGTGAAGGAAATTCTACTATTCAAAGTGTGCCACAAATGATAATTCTATCGTATAAATATTCATTGAATTATTAAAATATCCATTAGCTAATAATATTGCTCACAAAGGAGAAAGCTAGATAAAAGTCATATGTCTTCATTAGTGATAACTATAGAGGTTGTTTCTTGCTTGGAATTGGGTAATTAAGTAAGGAAAATAAAACATTGATCCAACCTATGCAGTAGGATTTCCATGTTGAGACAGCCAAATGACACTAATCAAGAAAAGAATGAATGCATTTGGAAATTATGACTTCCCAATTTCTAAATATATCTTTTTGTTTCTTTCACCCATCAGCAATTGCTTTCAAAACCATCAAGGAGGAATTGGAAATATGTAGGTTGCAAAGAAATGGACATATTTCTTTCTGCTCAGAAGGGGAACAACTATCATTCTTGCCTAAATCACTGATCCGCACTTAGGTCAGTATGGTGGGGTAACTGGGATTGTTAAGTGTCACATGACATGAAGCACTACAAGGTGACAACCTCTAAAGTTAGTTTTAGACAAAAACCTAAATGTACATTTTTTAAATCAATTCCCTTGCTATAGACAATACAAACTATGGTGAAGGAAGCTAATATCTTATAAAGTAGTTAGGAATATCGAGAAATTAGAATAATATAGGGAATAGTGAGCACACTCCTTTTAGTAAGTCAGTGATAGAAAAAAGAAAACTCTTCTGGATTAAAGGAGATATAAAGGCAATGTGAATTTTTTTTTTTTTTTTTTTTTTTTTTTTTTTTGGTAACGGGGCTTGAACTCAGGGGCACTTAAACACTGAGCCGCATCCCCAAACCTATTTTTTATTTTATTTAGAGACAGAGTCTCACTGAATTGCTTCGTACCTCACTGTTGCTGAGGCTGGCTCTGAACTTGAGATTGTCCTCTTTCAGCCTTCCAAGCCACTGGGATTACAGGTGTGCACCAACATGCCCAGTGACAATGTGAATTTGATGCACATAAAATTCATAGACTGTATCTGGGCTGAGATAAATAGGTTATGAGAAAAACATAGGGACAAAGTAAAGTTTTAACATGGAATTAATATTAAAAGAGTACATCTTGTGAAATGGAAAGGTGTCGGTAACTAACTCAAAAAACAGGTTAGCAATGTTTGGAAATGTTTGGAAGGAGGTGTATCAACATGTTAGTTGTCACCGCCTTTGGGTAATGAGCATAAGCTCTTTCTTTTCTTCTTGTATCTAGTTATGTATTTTGATTACATACTATTTGGAAATGTAAAAGTATTTTAATTAAAACTCAGTAAAGTTCATGTGTAAAGTATGGGGGGAAAGATTCAGTCCCTGAAAAAATTCAGGAATATTTTAAACTAAATTCATGAAGATGAAGCTCATGGAGGTAAGTTCAGAGAATTTGCACAACTTGGAAAGAGAGCAAGAGAGTGTATGTCAGCAGGACTGTGGAGAGAGACCAGGAAATGGCTAGAATACAGCTAGTTGAGGAATTTGTGGGTACCACAGGGGCGCAGAGTAAAGACTACAGAGACTTCCAGCTGATGGCTCACAGCAATGGCACATCTGCTAATCAAAAGCCAACTGGCTTCATTGCATACAAAAATTTCCCAGGATTCAATCATTACAAAGAAATACCTTTGAAATGGCTTGTTGCTTTCTCACTGTAGAAATTCCCCCCACCTGAGCAACCTGGTCTACTCAGGTTTATCTGAAGCTCTTGCTGCTTCAAGGTCATCCCTCAGCTCTGCAAGCAGATGGATCAGTGCCCACTCAGCACCGAAGGCCACACAGTACATATTGTCATTGTTCTGCTGTTCATCATGTATTGTAGCTCAGGGTTTTCAGGTCTGACCTGTTCACAACCTGTCTCTCCCGTGAGGCTTACTGTTCCTGACCTTTACATCATTAATTCAGGATGCCTGGTACAGTATCTGCATCATAACTGGACCTCATTAAATGTTACCAGACAGCATTGAGAGAATCTGTCAATGAAACTCCCAGCATGAGAGAGGAGTTAGCTGTGATTAAATGATTGATAAGCACAGCAGATATCATAGTGATATGTAGTGGACAATACCACAGGACTTCCTTACTTGTATCTTGGCTAGCTGTCTTGCCTGTGAGCTTATTTTACTTGGAAATAGAACATTGGTTCTTTATCTAGTTAGTTCCTATCTAACTTAGTTCCCCTATGGATTTTTATTTTGATTATGTTTGTGATGTTCAAAGAATAAAACAATTCAAAATAAACACACCTTCAACTGGAAGTGCTGAATCGACTGAAAGCAGCATTGCGTCTACAGATACAGGAGGCCAGTGAAGGTGAACACAATACAGAGGACAGAGTGCCTTCAATTTGCTTTTTTCAACTTTGTGTATTGGTTGTTCATCCCTTGTGATTTCAAGCATCCTATTTCTTCAAACAAATGTCCACTTGCTTTCCAGTTATGCTATCAATTTTAATTTTGGCATCTGTGCACCTTGGTTGAATTCAGTTTAAAAGGAAAATTGTTATTTTTTTTCTCATTCTATTTTTACATATAAAACTCAGCTAACCATGCTGTGCTCCTGAATTGAAAAACAAAAGCATCCACTTCACATTGTAAATATTTTAACATAAATTTCCTACAGATGTTATTTTACCTGTATATTCTATACCTTCAATCTTTAATGTCAAAGGTAAATATATTAATTAGCAATGGTTATTAGTAGAAAATACTGATTTTTCAATTAATTCTGTGAGTTGCACTTCTCTTTTCTATATATTCAGTGATGTCAAGGAATGAAGATATGCGTTATTGTATAACAGGGAACAACAAGGTGTAAATCTTAAGTGTGCTTCTGAAAACAGCAATAGAGATGATTCTGCACGTGCTGGGAAATGAAAGCCCTCAATATTTTCAGAGCTACTGCATCAAGCAAATGCATTTACAAAGCATTGGAGCCAGCGGGTTGGCTCTTTCTATATGAGATGTCTGAATTATTTTGACAATCTAATAATGTGGCTGAGTAGCTAAAGGCTGATGCAGGCCTTCAGGAGTTAGTAATGTTGCTGCAACATTTTACAACATTAATGGCCTCATGGAGATAAATGGGACTAATATAGTTTGAAAATGATCATCTCTCACATTTTAAAGAAAGATTTAAAATGTATAAATATTATATATTTATATGCATATGCCTCATCATTCACATTAGATGTCTCAGTACACTGAGCATTGCACATAAAGTGGAAGAAACCAATAGTGGTAAAAAGTCTTTTTGAAATTCAACCTAACATTTTCTTTAAAAGACTAATCAAAATATAATAATGAATAACTATTTCAAATTCTACTATTATTTTTAGAGAGACTTTGATGTATTTTTTTGCAAATAATAGATATTTCCTTGTAAAAATCCATAAAAAAATAAATGAAAAAGATTTGAAGTGTGTGTGAGTACATCAGCCAAGATGGCTATGCAATAAGATGTTTTACATACGATGGTAAATTAAACATAGTCAGAATAGCACTCAGCACAGCATTTCAAAGAAATGGTTGATGAGATTATTTCATTCGGATTTAAAATAGTAACTTATAAACTAAAGGAAATGTATTAATGAATACTTTAAGGACTATTTTGAAATATCTTGTGTTGAATAAAATTTTATTAACATTGAAATACTTTTTGAACACATTCAGAAAAATTCAATTAGAAAATAACAAAAAACCTATTACACTTCTTATTGCTTAATCTAGGTTAACTAAATGCCCACACATTCATTTGCAGAAAGATTGATGTTTGCTATGAATAATTACCTTAATAATACCTTAGCTGCAATGGAAAAAAATAAAAAGAACAAAAACAAAACAAAATAGAAAACACATGCCTTGACATGTTTTAAAGGGACTTTTGATTTGACAATAGAGAAAGTGTTAAAATGGCCGAGTTTGCAGCAAGTCAGGTTTTCTTGTTTCAAAGACTTGAAAAAAATATATGTCCAATGGGAAATTAAAAAGTGAAAATATATCAGCCCTTACAAACACCACCAATTTGATTTGATGCTTATGAAAGAGTGCAATACGTGGATGAGCAGTGAGATTCAGATGACAACTTCAGCTGTGAATGACAGCACAGGGCAGGCATTACAGAGCAGCTTCCACCCAGCACCCCTTGGGTGTAATAGGAAAACTTGCCAAAGGAGCAAGGCATTAAAATGCACCCTAGACAAGGGAAAGCCCCCTACAGTAACCTGGTTCAGAAGCATGGTCTTATCATCCACATATCCCTCTATTATATAATCACTGTTGTGAATCATTCATCCCGAAAGTACTTTAGTGAGATACTGTGAGATAAATGGTGAGTGAGATAAATTTACAGTTTATAATCGAGACTATCAGATGACCTTTAAGCTTAGGCAATCCACCAGGCTTTGATCCTTTTACAAAAAGCAACCTAAAACTATTATATATATATATATATATATATATATATATATATATATATATATATATATATATATATATATATAATGCTTTTTTCATTTAAGTTGAAAATTTGAGTATTTTCATATGCCATTTTAAAAAATTCTTTACGTTTTCTAATTTCTGGTCCATCTACATTGATTTGGTTACATGAAGAAAATTTTATATTCACATGGAACATAAAAGCAGCACAAGACCAAGTGCTTGCTAAAACAGTACTGGATGTGTTTGGGGGAGACATATTTGAAGGTTGATATTAAATATTTAAAAATTTTGTGACAAATTTTCAGTAACCATAGGATTTCATCTTAGGATGTGATAATGAAAACTCAAATCCAAGGAAATACATATTGAAGCTTCAAAATTTTCTTGAGGTTTGGAAACATTTAAATAAACCCATAGGTATAGACTTTTCACAATTTCCTGTTAATTCTTAAGGTCTTTGATTACCATACCAAATATTACCCAGTTGTGTTCCTTGATTTCTGGCATCACAGTTAACAAATCTCCCATCATCAACACAACTTTTGGTGGTAACTTGAGTTCAACTGCAAAGCCCACTTCATCTTACCATTTCCTATGGAATTTTAATTTTCTGCTGATACAGAGAAAAACTTGGATAGCATATGAGTTATTCAATATATTCATGAATAAAATTATGTATGTCTTCAAACTCATGCATTTGGGGATGGATTATTATGTGGCAATAACTAAGAGATACCTGAATTGCACCCCCTCCATTGAGCTTTTCTGCAATGAACTACCTAGACATGTGTTTAATACTTCAGATGCAAGTGATGTATAGCAGTGCCAATGAGGTAGTATATTGGGGTAATTTTTAAAAATTAGTCAAGGAAGATGGAAAAAGGACAACACCTGCTGTGCTGTGGTGACCTAGTTTTATTTTTTTAAAAAAATTCCTCCTAAAATAATTGGAAAGAGGAAAACATAGCATGTTAAGCGTAAGGCAATCATACAAAATTGTTCCAATGTCATTTCAGAATTTCTGTGGATTATTGACTACCATGCAGCTCTCATTTTCCAGCTTACAACAGTAATTCGTTTAGTAGCCTGTTTCTAAATTCCGTTGCCTTTTTGGTATGTGGAAAATAGATTACTTTTGCTATTTAGAATAGAACTGCCCACATTAAGTGGATTCTGATATATTGAGATATATTGCAAATTTCCAGATCTCAAGCTTGATGCATGGTTGGGTGAGAAACCTAGTGGTCTTTTGATAAAAGAGAAATTCTATTTTAAGAGAACAGATAGGGTTGGCTGAATAATTAGCCTGAGTTCAGTATCACTACCTGTAACTTGGCCCTTTCCAATGTAACTTTGCAACCATACCCAGCCACAAGTAGAAGCATGACTCTTCCCTTTGATATCAGGACAGGCGAAGGACTTGGCTTGAAAGTGGAATATGAAAGGAAGGGGCAGGGTGTATTTCCCAGCCTTAGACTTCAGAGCAGTTGTGTGTCTAGTTGACTCCTTGAGCTTCTTCTACCACCACGTAAAAGCATCTTACAGATAGCTTCTGCCTTCTTGGCTTTGACACCACAATGGAACATGTAGAGCTTCTCTGATCCTGAATAACCCAAATGTAATGGGGAGTCAGTGCAGTAGGACCTTGGCCCCACAACCAGACTTGCACCTGTGTGAGCGAAAATGCTTGATTGCAGTTATTCACCATGGACTTCAGAATGTTTGCCAAGGAATCAGAAGATGATTACAAATACATGGACTTTGAAGACAGGAGAGAGCAAATGAAGACTTGACCCAAACTAACTTGGTTTTCTTAGATTTCATAAGAATGTTCATAATGTTTACCTAATTATTTTTCTATATGAACTAATACATTTTCTTTCTTCATGCTTCAATGCTAAGAGTTGCACATTGTACTAGGAATAAATGGAAACAATTTGTTTTCATTGTCATAACTCTTTATAATAAACTTATAGCCAGTGGCAAGTTTTGCTTGTTTTTTGATGAACAAGATGTCTTTAAGGGATTCTAAAAATATCAGCTTAATATTTGTACAATCATGCATTTGACTAATGCAGACAGAGTTACAGCTTCATAGCAAATGACACATTGTGGCCACGATCTTGATGAGATTTTGTTTTCTGTTTAATTTGTGAGTGAAAATTTTGCCTAAATAGTTGTATCAGTCTTTCTGTTCAAGTATTTGCTAATAATATAAAAATCTCAAAAAAAACAGTACTTTTGAAACAAGTTTTTGAGAATAAGGTATTAGAAACTATGGATGAATATGATGACTCCAAGAATTGCTTTCAGTACATACTGGAAAGTTATCTACACATACACACACACACACACACACACACACACGTGCGTGCACACACACACATGCACACACACACACGTGCACACACACAGACACACACATACACACACACACCCCTACACAACAAGGTATTTCTCACTGTGGCAAGGATTGACCCAGGAGTATATGATGGGAGACACCTCTGTCAGACGCCAGCTTCACTCACCACTGACTCATTTCCACAGCACATGATTTCTCAGTCATGTCTACACCAAGTCACACAGATGTGACCACTTCCTTGATTTAGTTGTTCAAGACTGATTGATTTAGTTGATCATTATCTTCCTCTTTTTTAGTGCAAATATTGACATGATAAAAGGCACTAAAGTGCGTTTTTTTCTTAGTTGAAGTATACTCCAGTACCAAATTCTATGAAAGTTTCTTAGTCAAACTTTATTTTAACATTTTTCATAGCATGGAAAGATAGAGTTTATAAATGTTGAAGGACTGAGAAGTAGAAAGGACCCTTTTGGTGTTTGGATATTGCTGAACAACTTCCTTACTTTCTCAGAATCAGCCCCTGAGCTGTTATTTACAGTGAAGCATATGGGTTTTCTTGTCTGCAGCTGACAAAAGGACTTTTTCAGTATTTAATGACCATGCCATGGCTATAAAAATACCAAAAAATGATGCTAGATTTTTGCAAACACACTAGATAAGAAGTTTCATCTTTTGGTTGGGTAGTAAATTGAGAGACCAATAAGACAGGGGTTAAATTTTATTTTCTTTGGGTGTGCTATTTCTATTTCTTATTTTATTCTGAAGGTCTTGTTCAAGCACTTATTTATGAAACAAGGGAGTCCGACTTCAAAGAGGTAGGAGGGCAGGCTGGAAGGGTAAATCTCTGAAGTTTCCTAGACACAGCCCAACATCCTTAAAACACCTCGTTATTCCTGCTGCCTAACCACAGGTGCAAGTCACCTTTGATTAAGTAATTGGGTTCAGAAAACTCTCAGGCATGAACATACAATTATTGCTCCTGTTTTCTTTTTGCTTCTCTGACCTACAAAAAGACACTTGCTAAACTGTACCATCAGGAATAAAGGGAAGATTAATCAATTGATTCAAATTGTACTTTTAAAAAATTGTCTTACAAATCTTTAAAAGAGAGAGAAAGACATTAAAATATGTTCTTGACAGCTCTCAATAGAAATAACAGGGAATCTAAAATATAACATGTAACAATTCAAAACATAATTTTAATTTTTTAAGAAAAGCAGTTATAAGCTTTCATAAAAGATGAAATGGCACTTCAGTTTCTGTGATCTATACAAAGTAATCTCCTAAATGAAGTGAGACACTGAAGAATTGTAGGGATGTGGATGATTTTACTTCTCTATCTTTCTTCAAAATTGCTTTTACAGATACTATATCAATAACTTTCAATTTTAAAAGGAAGAAATAAATTATGAAGATGCACACTTTGCTGGGTTTTGGTGTATACTGTACTCATGCTAGTTTTAAAATACAGCTAATGGAAAAGAGAGATTGCATTTTCTGATATTGTCAAGTATTCTAGTTTTATCATTAAAATGATACTTTTTATGTGATAACTAATGGGTAATATAAAGCTTATGGAAAGTCATGTTTATGTTTCAACTGGTTACTGAGATGAATTGCATTCTCAGATAGCGCGTCAAGCAATTCAGATATTCAGCATACTTTTCAGAATTTAAAATTGTGCCTTAATATCCATTGGAATGACTGGCTACCAAGTGGCAGATCAAAGGTACAGCTTACCATTCTCATAGTTGCAGTCTATCTGTTTTGAAGTATTTTGAACATCTCAATCTCTTTCCCAATTTGATCCACTCCTACTCTGTAACATACCCTTTTAAGCAATATTCTCTTCTTGGCTTTTAAAGGCCAGTTTAGAACATTAGCATCTAAGAAAGAAGAGGATGATGAAACCAGTAGCAATATTTTAATATCCTGCCCTTCACAGCTTGTTCTTGTGTCTGACCTCAGGGAGAATGTAATGGCTATCCCTGGGGGTATTGTCAGGGTCAGAAAGCCATTGAGAAGTGATGCCATTCAATGATAGAAACAGCACTGTGATTACTATGAAGCTTTAGTGGAAAATTTTTAGTTTCAAAGACTAATTTATATAAAAATTACACACTCACAAACACATCTGACTTTACCCCAACATTTAAATAGGACTATTTATCACAGAAAGAAGCTGTTAGAGAATCTGGTAGGCTTTCTGTCTTGGTGGTGAGATGAATGATGAATCAGAAGCAAGGCAGAGTTCCTTAATAATTTATTGGGTCATGAGTTATGGTTTTGTTCAATTGAAAATTATTAGTTGGGTTTGCCTCAGGCGAGGAGCATAGTATATGGAAAAGTAAATAGATTAAGCAAACATTCCATGAATTTAATCATTTCAAACAGTGTACTGGAGGAAGGCCCTGATGCATTTGCCATTAATTCAGAGGACAATTTTGCTTCCATATAACATAATCACAAGATGGGAATTGTCAGAATGGCTCAGTAAATGAGATATTCATAAGGAATAGTTAGTGTAAATACTTTCTTCAGTGTCTTACCCCATGTAGACAAGGAAGAGTACAGAATCCAAAGGCTGTGATTTTTTTTTCTTTTATTGAAAGGTAATATTCTTCTATCTCTAGTCATTCCTTTATTCATTGTCTTTGTTATCTATTCAACATACTTTGTTGGGCACCAATTTGGTACTAGAGACATGGTTCAGAGCTAATTGTGAAGAGTTACTTTTAAATAAATTCTTGGTGGTTACCAGTTAGAAGAGGGGACAGTCTTGCACGGGCTTTCTTAAACTAGGATATTTGTAAAGTTAGGCAGGTTTGGCAAAATAGTGAAAACAATATAAAGATCATATCACAATCTCAATATTTATTTATCATTCCTTAATGTTTCCTGAGAAGGTAAGCTATAGCTACTTTATATACAATAAGGCAATACTCTGTTGAACAACTTGGTATAGATAAAGCCCATAAGCCGATGTTAAATCAGTCTCTAAGAAATGTGTATTTGGATTCACATTTTATTTTGGGAAATTTCTCAGTTTGCCACAGATTCCTCTTTACCTCTGACTGCTCATTAAATTGCACTGGTCCTGGTTGAAAAGAAATAAAAGCCACAACAATGCATAGTCCCATTAGCATCAACTCACTCCCTCAAAGTCTCCGATCCAAATCTCAGTCATTGGGGATGCTGGAATTCAAAGGAAGAGCAGCTTGATCAAAATTAAGTTGCAAGGCTTCTCTGGCAGGGAGCTGTCTTGAGAAGTGCTGCTCCAGGGATGAAACTCAACTTCCAAGGGGCTTCATCAGAGATGCACCAAACATCCCCAGTCCTACCATCAGGCTTCAGAGCCACCCAGTCACTGAGGACCTCATAATGTTCAGGCTCAGGTGCCTATTGGCTGACACTGAGGGGAGAATCCAGATTCCTTTATTGCCCTGCATAGAAGGTACCTGGTTATTTCTGTAGAATACTCAAGAGGAAACCACATAAGTTCTTACATTTTAAGTACACATTTTGATAAAGATCAACTTGACTCTAATATATTTAAACTTCATACAGTAATTCTTTTTCATTTGAATATTTATCATAAATATTTGGTGCAAGAAACTCTGTAAGTAGCTGGTGTACAGGAACTGGAAAAAAAAAGCACTTCAATGTTTCCACCTTAATGGACATTATATTCTAGTGAAACCAAAATAGAGGAGCGGAACAGTAAAATACGCTCTCTACTAGACTGAAACAGGCTACAGATAACAGGAATAGTGAGTCATGAGATGAATCTTTAGAATTTTAAGCTTATTTTTCATTGATTATACAAAAATGTCTTAGTGAAAAGGTAGTGTCTGAATACAGAATCAAAGGAACCTAACGGCTCAACACTCTGTCTTTGGAAAAAAGTGTTCTGTCACAGAGAACACATTTCAAGTCTGAATCTTTGAAATCAGATGTTGGGTGGGGATATACTCCCCCACACCTCCTCAGAGAAGAAGGGCCCTCTGAGGCATTGGACATATCTTGGCCTTTCACCGGACACAGTGGGATCATAGCATAGGGTATGTGTGATCTGAAACAGATATTAACTGAATGACTCTGACTGCTCTATGAAGATACATGGAGAAATAATGGTAGAAAGAGAGAGATTACTGGAAAAGGAACCAATTTCAAAAAAAAAAAAATTCAACTTTTTGATAAAATTCCTCATTTGTCCTTTTCACAAAGAGAAAAAAACAGGGTCTTGAACAAAGTTGATAATGGCTGAATTGATAGGAACAGTCAGATTTTGCTCTATACATAAGAGGAGCTTCAGAAAGATTAGGTGGTTGGATAAGAGAGAGAAAGTAAGGGCGATTGTGATAAATCTGCGTTCACACCTAGAGACTGGAGTTGCCCTTGGTTGCACCGAGGACAGCTGTGGACAGGGGAGACAGGCATCAGGAGCTTGGGTGTGTTCACTTTTTGGTTAGTCCCTGCACCCCAGGTAGTGGTGCAGAGGAAGATTATATTGGGGTGCATGGTTTGAATGCCCACTGATTACCCAAGTGGATTGACCACGTATGTGCCGGGTTCAGAGAGTAAATCTGGAGTGGATGTACACATTTAAAAGTGGTCACATGACAGAGACCATTTAGCCATATGAGGCTATAAAAGATTCCCTGAGGATCAGGCAGTGATAGCAAAGAAATCTAAAGACCATGCCCCATAACACTCAATATTTAAAAAAACATCTGGTTGAGGAAGAGCAGGGTAGAGTCTGAGAGAAAGGTCAGTGGTGTGGCAGAAAGCAGGAGAATCTGGCCTCCATCCAGGGGAGAACTGGTTCACAGAAGGGAACCCATCACTGTGTGGAACCCCACTGCTGCGATTAGAAACTCTTTGTATTTATTCAGAATTCGATCAACTTCAGTCAAAAAATATGCTATACTATTGTTAAATTCAATTTAATTACAAGGATTAGATCACCTCATATGGGAATTTTCCGCAAATACTGTGTTCTTTTAGAAACTATAATCTCATTTTTTCACATTTTTTAAAACATAAATCTTCCATAAAACACTCACTTGAATTTCTTCCTTTTTCTAAAAATTTCTTACATCTACTTTCAGTGTGGACATTTTCTTTATAACAATTCAACTCGGCTAAAAACAAAAACTTACTCAACACTGATAAAATTCTTCACTTGTCCTTTTCATCAATCTCTTGCTCTATTTATATTTATTTTTCTCATATTCTTTCTCTATATGTCAGCTTAATTATCATTGAGAGAACACTGTCCAGACTCTGAAAAAGTTCCTACACGGAGAACAAAAGGAATGACTTGATCTCTGATGAAAAAATAAAAAAATAAAAAGTAAGCTACATCATCTGCTCAGAGGTTACCTTCATAATACCACAAATGCAGGACTTCCACAGAAAAGAGAAAGTTGAAAGGTATGAAATCATATGCCATCATCATTTAAGAATAATGTAAAACTTGTCATAGTTTCTTTTAAGAAAGGACATTTCTAATTGCCTAATGAGATGAAGAAAGGTAGAAATTTATCCAGAAGGCTGAGACTCTGATGTGAAATGTCATTGTTAGCAGTTTTCAGGATGTTCCTGCACTCTTTGGTACTTTAGAGAACTTAGTCGTGTGACATCAATTCTGTCTTTAAAACTTAGGTGTAGTGCCTTTTCATAAGCATTTGAGAATTTCCTGCACTTTTTAAGTGTTCAGTAGAACTTGTTGAAGTAGATATTACAGAGCATGAAATCTCCGGTTATCAAAAACTTAGGAACTTTGAAAGGAAGATTAATTTCTTTATATTGGCAGAATCCTGGAAATAAACACTTGACCTGACTTCCTAAGAATGAAATTAATTTTTTAATTTATGCTAGTGAGATGACTTCCTACTTTGGAATTTTCAATTGTTTACCTTTTTCAGTTGTCCCATCAAATGTCTACAACAAAAGTACAATTATTATTCTTTTAATAAATAACTGTCTTACACTAACTATCTTGTATTTTCCATTATTTTATCATCTGTCTCCATGAGTTTTCTTATTTTATATACTTCATAGAAATGTAATCATAAAATATATATTTTTGTGTGTGTTTGGATGTCTTTGTACAACCTAATATTTTCTAGATCAGTCTATTTGTAGCAGGGTTGTATCAGTATTTCATAACTCTTTCTTTGTATTTAACCATAATTTGTTCAATTGATCATCCATTGGTGGAGATTCAAGTTGTTTCAACCTTTCTGCTACTGTAAATAGTGCTCCCATAAGCATTCATGTACAAGAATTTTTTTCATTCCTGTTTTCAATTATTTTATGTCTATACTTGGGAGTGGAAGTGCTGAGTCCTACAGTAACTTGACATTCAGTTTTGGGGTGAACTACCAAATTCTCAACTGTGGTTGGATCCTGTTCTATTACTACCACCAGTGCATAAGAGTTCTAATTTCGTCCTACATTCTTCCAAAACTTTTTTCACTTTCTAATTCCTTGATTATGGTGAGTCTAGTAGGTATAAATTGAGATCTCATTGTGGTTTTGATTGGCACTTCCCTATTGAGTAATGTTCCATTTATTTTCTTTGGTGAAATGTCTATTCAAGTACTTTACCCATTTTTTAAATTGGATTCATAGTTGGTTTGTTCTTCAATTACAGAGTTTTAAAATTATATTTGGCTATGAAAATTTCATCAGCTATATGTTCATCAAATATTTTTTTCCAGGTATGGCTAGGTATTGCATAATTTTGATGCTTTCAATAGACACTGGTATAAGATGCTGCCACATTCTGGGGTAGACACCCCCAAGGCAAGTCTGCCCCAGCAGTCCCTCAGAGAACCATCAGGTATTTCAAAATGTAGTTACAATGCTTTGAAAGTCAAACCCATATTGCACCCTCCCTCAACAGCATGGCTGCTGCAAACTGGAAAACAGAAGATAGTAAGAAAGTTAGCAAAAATACCAAGTTAGCAAAAAAGGAATTGCTTTGCATACATTTGCATACATCCTAATGTAAATTGTAAATACAAATTATATATAAATTATTTTCCTTTGTTTCTGGAGAGGGAAATGGATAATGATAATTTTATATATTTGTATTTATATAAAATATATAAATACCTATAGATAGGTATGTAGGTAATATATATACTTAGGAATAGAGAAGGACAGATAGATTGTGTTACTTATCATGTGGCTGAAATACTCAAGATTTGCATGTTAAATGATATTTTCCATTAAAATATTGTGGTTGAATATAGACATAAAATTTTTAGAAAAAAAATTGTTAATCTGTCACTGAAATAACACTTAATTTAAATTAGAATGACTGGCATAAATAATCTTCAAAAATATTATCATAGGAAGAGAACAGACAGGTAGAGGTGCTTAGTTCCTCCTAACTCATGAACCTGATATAAGTCTAGTAAGGAACTGCCCATAGAATTGCTCCATGCATATCACATAATATTGTGCTAAATTCTAGGGGACAGCTACAGTAGCACTTCTTTCTTTGGTCCCTCAAAGGGGTAAAGAATTAGAGGAAAAAATTCAAAATCACATGTTTAGGTTTAAGAAAGTAATATTTCCTTTGTATTGGTGCATTATAATTATGCACAACAGAGGGTTTCATTATGTCATATTCATATATACATATAACATAATTTAATCAACTCCATTCCCCAGGACCTTCCCTTTCCCTGCCTTCTTCCCGCTCCAGATCTACTGGAGATCTACTACATCTCCCTAGTGTTACTGATATTACCTCTGATCTTCCTTCTGTTATTCTTATTTTACTTAGTGAGATAAAATTTGTAAGTGTGATGGTTCATTCTGGTGTGTTCATACATGGATGCAGCATGGTCTGGTAGATTCTATTCCACAGTACTTCCCCTGCCCTCCCTTCCTCCCATCCTTCCAATCCCTTTTCTCTACTCTGTTGGTCTCCTGTCTATTTTTGTGAGATCCATCCTTTGTTATTATCCTCCCTTCTCTTCCCTCTTTTTTTCTCTTCCTTCCCTTCCCCTTCCCTTCCCTTCTCTCTCTCCCTCCCTCTCTTCATCTTTCCCTCCATCACTTCTTTCCCTCAGTCCCTCTGTCCCTCTCTCTCATGTCTGCATATGAGAGAAAACACATGTTCCTTGACTTCCTGAGACTGATTTATTTCACTTAGCACAGTGTTCTCCAGTTCCAGGGCAATCACAATAGCCAAGCTATGGAATCTGCCCATCAACACAATGGAAAAGGACAATGTGTTTATGTACACAATTAACTTAGCCATGAAGAAGAATGACATCATATTATTACTAGTAAATGGGTGGAACAGAAGAAAGCATTATGACTTTAGAAATTCAGAAGGGTTTTCTTACACATACCTTTTAGTTACTTCTTAAGTAATATATCTAAATCTGACTATTAAACTGCTCCTGAAGGTATGGACATATAATTGCCCTATTACAAAGAAAAAAAACAGAACATATATAATGACCACAGATCTGAGAAATATTTAATATAAAGAGTGGCATGTGATTTGTTGACTACATACTCTTTTAAAACTCAAGCATACAGACATGACATTCACTTACACTTTTTCCTCTTACGATGACTAAAGCATTTATTTTGATCACTGCAGAGAAATATGTACACCTTAAAGGACAGAATATATAATTTTGTTACCTATAATTATACGTTTCATTTTCAGGCCAAATGCAAAAATGTTTGTTTTTTTCATTTTACCAATCTGTTCCTAATATAGTCGATATGACTTATCTTTTAAGTATTTATTTTCAAATCTGTGATCTTTACATAAGGAAAAACTTCAGGGGGAAATCTGTTCATTGTGAGATGGGCATATACGTTATAGTTTTCATTTGATTTTGTAATCGAGCCTATACTTGTTATTCTGAAAGGAGATACAAAAGCAGTGAGGGGAATCACAGAAATATGTCAAGTTATAATACTGAATGAACGCCTCTTAACAAGGTACTAAGTAAAGTTGTCAAATCAAGACTTTAATTTCTTCAATTTTCTTGAGCTAAGTGCCAAGTGAAACTTGGCAAGTATGTTACAATCTTGCCATAATGTCTTAAAATCTCCTTGCTCACATTTTCTACATCTTAGAAAGTAAAAGTTTCTTATATAAATTATATGAATCATACAGATTTAAATTTTAAACATAGCTAGAAGTATTTTATTTCAAAACATATTGTTATGTCTTTTTCAAGCTTATATGATAGAGACAGTTATGTTTAATCAATATTTGCTGGCCATATATAGTATTTTTGTCATATAGTATGCAGGATCATAAAGATGCAGTAAAATGTTATATTCATTTATCTGGATATTGAAGAATGTGATATACCTGTGAGAGTCAAACACTATTTCCTATGAAATATCCATATGTTCAAATTGACTAGTTTTGTCTCACTGATGAGGAACAGAAGAATCGGATACCCGAGGAATTTTCAGGAAGCAAATTTATTGACAGCAGGGTCCAGAACGGCTATTTCCCAAATCATTCTCTACACCAAGAGTCTAGAAATTCTTGGTATTTTAAAGGTAGTGGGAGGGGGAGCTTGAAGATTTACATTTTTTTGCAGGAGTCAACATCAAAGTAATTTTTTTCTTTGAGCTCTCAGAAAGCAGTTTATGTTTAGAACCATCAGAGGTTTTACACATTTTACCACAAAAGCAGAGAAATATCATTATCAATTTTGTGGCCAAATTTAGCTTTTGCAGGACAGAACAAAAGGAAATAGGAAATTCTAATCACATGGAGATCTTTTGCAGAAATCTTTGCTGAACTGTTGTTAACAACAACAATTATGGTGAGGGTCTTCTGGGTGGGGGTCTCTGGCCTGCTTCATCACAACAGAAAACGAGAGTTCAAAAAACTAAATAATACAAGGAAAAATTGCCTCTTTATTTATTCCTCCAGAGAAGCAAATTTCTTAGAATCCAGTGTGTCCATAGAGCTGTCACTGATGCTATCAAAGGTTATGCACTGCACAAAATCAGAAGGTACCATTCGTACTACCATGGATTCTTTTCTAAGCCTACATCTGATGGTGAGACCCTTTCCGGTGTCCTGGAGCCATGTGACTTTTGACTTTGCACCTTGGTGTTTGATTGTGCAGAACAGCACATCGTGGGCAGCACTTGGAGGAAAGGTGAATAAAAACGTTAGGTAAACCTTTAAATTAGCCACTCGTCCTAATAGGCAACATACAGAGAAGGAATGGAGACCCTCTGCTCAAAAGAAGGAAAGCTAGATAGGAATAAAGGCTTGTGTTATCCTAAGGAAGCTGAGTGTGGGAAAAAGTCTGCTGTCCAGAGGGTTTTTTAAATCATCATTATTTTAAAATTATCTTTATTCTTGGATAGGGGGAAGAAAAAAGTCAATGAAACTGCAAATTTAGAGTTGACATTTTCCTCCAAATGTAAACATAAAATTTAAATTAACATTTGATTTAATATAGGGAATCAATAATGAATACAGCCAGTATTAATGTAGAGAGAATGTACACTAAAAAGCCAGATGCATGTAGAACATTGGGATTTTTTTTGTGTGGTGAAAAAAATATATAATACAAGAAATCATATCCTTTCAGCAGAGAGATTCCAAATTAGACCTAGGAGTGAGCAGGACACATAGGCTGCTTCACAGAAGATCGGAGCAAGGAAATGACTGAAATATTCCCAGAGGCAGACTCCACTTTAAAATTGCAGAAGTCCTGAGGCCTCCCCAGTGCTGGGTCAGGATGACTGCAACTGGCCAAGTGAATGAGGAAGTGTCTGCTGGTGAGAGGGGACAGTGCCTGCCAACCCAGTGGCATGTGTCTGCAGGAGGACTGGAGAAAGAATCAGGCAGCTTCAGATGCCTGGGCGGCATTAGAAGCTTATGACTCAGAATGGAAAAATTTGCAGGGCCTACCAAGCAAGCTGTGGCATTATGACACCCTAATTGGCTATGGTTTCACAGCATATATCAGCAGATAAAATTAATTCAATCTTCTCTTCAAGTGATGAGATTTTTTTTTAAAGTTTTTTTTATAAATCTGACCATATATAATATTTTTATCATATGGTATGCAGGATCTACTAAATTAGAGGCTTAAAAATCTTGTGAAAAAAATTTTCAACTGAATTCTGCAAAAACACAAAACAAAACAAAAAAGAAACAAAAACTCAAACAAGCAAACAAATAACAACAACAAAAAAAAAAAAAACAAGATACATGTGGGAAAACAAGATACATGTGGGAGATGCTGTCTTGCTTGTTATCATTGACATCAAGTGGGGATTCCAGAGTCCATAGGGGTCACCTGCTCCCATTTCACAGTGTGGACGATGTGCCACTGTCATTTGGAAATTTCACCCAAGCCTCTGGAACTCACTTGAAATGTTAGCAATCTCACTTGAACAATTAATACCCCATCAAAAAGAATTCTTCTGGCATCTTGCCAATCAACAAATGCCACAGATACGATAATGATGCTGAGATGTTGTGTTACATCTACATAGAGAAGTGGCAGGCTCCATTTTACCATTTATCGTTAACATGCAGATCAAATGACCAACACCTACTGCTGAATCACTGTCAGTAACCAAGTAATTCATCATAAGTGAACAGTGTTTCAAATCTGACACATTTAACATGGAGAATGTTTTATACGGTAAGGATTTTATAATGCGTTGGTGTTCACTGGCATAATTCCCTGTTGGAAAAGAATATGGACAGTGTAAATTCTAGGTTTACTTTCTGTACTTTCATGACTGATGCAAAATGAACTGTATGTATGGACTTTCAGAATCATTTCTTAAAATTCGAGACCATAATTTGGAGAGTTTATAGTTTATTGATACATAGCACAATTACACATTTAATATTAATAAAACATTAGCTGAAAGATCTTCCATATAAGCATGAATCTAAGGGCAGGGACTTCATTTATATTTTAATTTTAGCTTTAAACAGATAATTCTGAAATATTATTCAATCTACACTAACAAAGACTGATAGTCAATGCCTTAATTTATACCTAAATACCAATGCATATAAAAGAATTGAAGCCAATGACTTTGATTTTCTCTTTCTGGAGCTACTGTGAAATTATTTGATCTATCTTTCTTAACATCTCAAATTGAGTGCATTAAGACTTTGAAAAGGCCATGGAACAGTGCATTAAAATTAAAACCTCATATTCCAAGAACCAGCCAGCTAAGCCTGAAGACATTGATGTCCACGTGTAGTATTTTTGATTGTATGTAAGTGAAAATGTGCTTTTAGTGCTTGTTAACTTTCAACAGTTGTGTTTATATATGGATAACATAAACGAATCCTCTGTTTGCTAATCAATAACCAAGACTGTTTTGGGGAGTCAGTAGAAATTATTGTATGAATACATGAAAAATTTTAAATTTTGTGCCCTAGCATTATTCAGCTCTATCCATTGTTAGTTTACCTTACTCAATTTTGGGGATTTATGTACACATCCTTATAAACTAACTAATTCCAGCCCTGTCTGTCAACAGTGAGTTTGTTTGTCTAGTAGAAAACAAAATCAGTTATTCTTGGTATGAGTTTATTACATCTTTAGAAAATATAACTTAGATATCTCACTGCCTCCTCTCAGGTTTAATGATTTTCCTACGCATTTTTACACAGCATGTGGATGGGCCTTCTAGAGGTGTCATTTTCAATCTGGATTTTTAGGATGTGATGGTGCTTGACTGCATGTACTTATAATGAGCATCCAGAAATAGATTCCTACTCCAGCTCTGTGGACCTTGCCAACCAATTAGAAGGAGAAGACATGCACCCTGTTAGAATTAGTGAGCCTCCACGTCAGCAAGACCATTCCATCACATCTTTTATGAAATTACCGTTACTCTTATTTCTACCCTCTTCATGTGGGAAGGTTGTGAATGTCAATTTTCACTGCAGGAGGTTCAGTCTGTTTCATTAAAAACTGGAAGTCTGTTTTCAATAATACTGAAAAATATCAGAACTTGTTCGTCAGTTTGATAAACAAAACCCCACCACCATGCCAATTGAAAAGGTTTCTTTCCGAAGTAAGGGTCTCTCATTGCAGTTGGAAGAAATATATTGGTAAGATGATGTTTCAAGTTGAAGCCTAATTTGATTTGTCTTTTTGGAAGTTTTGATCAGTTTTGCCAGCTCTCTGAAGAATGACTGAGGTCTGAATATTTATTTTCGGGTAAATGTTAAGAGATATTTCAGGATTATATGCTATCTGTAAGAGAAATATGAAGCTAATTTATATTGGATAGTCATTCTTGAAATATATGAAAAGAGAAAAGAAAATATACACAGTAAAATTGTGCATTCATTTCATCTTAGCATAATATTTATTGAAAGAATAGACCCGAATATGAAAGGTTTCACTCCACAAGTTTTTCAGGGTAGGAATCTGAATTCAACTTTTTAATGCTTCCTCAATCAAATATTTTCTACAATCAACTCTGTAGTTTTTGTAGGTGAGCAAATATACAGTTTTATAGAGGTTCATCCACCAACTTATTTGAGGGCCAAGAAATCTAAAATTGGGATGTGCACAGCATCTTGATGAGGCAAACACTCCACCTTCTTCAAGCTCTGGTGCATGTGGAGTGGGCTGCTGTCTGTTCTAATTTCTTCATCCTGAAATTAGAGCTATAAAACTCAGGATTTTTTTTGCTATAATCTATATGAAAATGAATATTAGAAAAAGACCTCTGGAGCCAAACTGCTAATCATTGACTCCCAAATTTTTGACTATGAACCTTTAGCTTCTCTGTTCATAGTTTCTGCATTGTTAAAGATGGGATCACTGTGTTACCTGTTTTACAGTGTCTTGCGCTATAACCCAGTTACAGTAGAAGATAGCTCTTAGATGGCTATCTCATGCATAAACATAATAATATTATCCTAATTCAGTAATGTAGTTAAATATAATTTCAAATTTAAGATATTACCACAGCAGTTTTCATTCCTCTTTTCTGAAGATAATGTGGAAATAATGTACTGATTACTTATAGATTTCATATACAATTCACACACTCTATGATCCTAAGGAACACATACATCAAAAATCCTTTCCAGCTATTTTATTTTTAAGGTCTTATGGCAAATATTTTACAGAAAGTATTAGAGATTTGGCAGAAAATATTCATGAAATATACATCTCCTTTCCATATTGATAACATCCTACTTTTTAATCATATAATATAAAAGGTGTTGAAGCATTGCTTAATTTCTTCTGATGCACTGAACCAAGATATATCTTTGGATATACCATCAGGGTTTCCAATTGATAACAAAATTACAAATTGGATTTTTTTCCCCTAGAAATCTTATTTTTTTCTGCCTCAGGGAGGAGTCCTTCTTATCTTTCTAAATCTCCTCAAGCTGCCTCTCAGATTTCAATTGATGACCCAGCCTTATGCTTCACTAGGAAAAAAATCAGAAGCCACTAGAGGAGGTCTGGTTCATCTTTCCACCAACAATCTACCCGCCACAGACATTGTGCTCAGATAATTGCCATGTCTGCCGGCACATTCAAAGGACACCTGCTCTGTTTACTGTTTATTCCTTCCTCGGGTGTTATGAATCTCATATTCTCTCAACTTCGTGGATTTCAATCACAACAAATTGTTTAAGGATGTAGGCATTTTTCTCAAAATATATCCAGGCTTATCTTTATGATCCTTCTTAAAAACTCTCATTTAAAAAACAAAAACAAAAACAAAATCAAACGATGTCCTGCTGCCACACACACTTGTATATCATGGTTTTCCATGTGATGTCCTTGGGCAAATCGAGTGACAGCAAGAGGGACATGTACCATGCCAGCAAGAGCACTAAGAAATGTATCCTCTCGTCACCCCCATTGCTTTACAGAGTGACCCAGAGGGGAAGTTTTTTAAACAAGGGATAAAAATAACCAGGAATAGATGACCAGGACAAAATGACCCACAATCACACTAATAAGTTAAATAATTAAAGCTCCACATGATAATAAGCTAGTGTGATTATGCAAATGTGGACAGTCTTGAGTCTGAACCCCACATAGTTATCTTCAGTTTGGAAATATATTTATTCCCCACTATCTGACCAGGTACTCCCAAGTCATATTAAGCTCATTTATTCAGAAGTTTAAAAATTGCTCTCCTTACTGAAAACTAATAATCTCTATCCTGCTAGCACTTCTGTGATATTAACCAGCCTGGCTGCTTCTTGATCTTGTCATTGAAATCACATTATGAAAACACCTCAAATGCTGACATGGACCACAACAGCTTAAGAGCTCAGTATAGGAAGATGGAAATCCTGCATCTCTGCTTGAAAATGTATCCTAACCTTGTACTAAATAAGACAATTGGTTTCAATCTCTGGTAGTTAGGAGATCTGTTCATAAAAATCTGACCCTTCGTTCCTCTCTCCTTTCTACCCATCATTAACTGCCTACCAAGTATTAGGCAATGAAATATATGCTAACGTGCAAAAAGAGAAGACACAGTCCTTGACCTAGAGTGACTTTTGTTATGTAGAGTTAAGCTGAACTGAAAAAACCTAGTACAATAAAGCACTACAAGTATCACTGTGGAAATATACTTTAGGATAGGACTTTAAGGAGAGCATGCAGATTGTATTGGAGGGCGTCAAGAGATGTTTAAGAAGCCCTGCTTTTAGGACAGACTGACCTTAAAGGTGGAGAGTAGTTGGTGGTCAATACAAAAACAAAGACGAGGAAGTATGAAACATGCTGGAATGTTCTGAAATTACAGTAGTACTTCAAATGACTAGAGTTTCATGTGTGGGAAGTAGTTGCGAGCAGGGAAGGCTCATTAGAGCATATGGCACAGATTCCTTTCCTTTCCTAGCTACCAGTAGGTTAAAAGTCCATGCTAAATGTCATATTTTAATTAACCACATTCGTGAGAAATTTGTTAAATATACCTGTAATCCATATAAAATTCACCACTGATTTTAGAAGCAGCTTTCATCTATACATCACCGTACACACAAGACAAGCATTTTG
This sequence comes from Callospermophilus lateralis, assembly GCF_048772815.1. Classification (NCBI taxonomy): domain Eukaryota; kingdom Metazoa; phylum Chordata; class Mammalia; order Rodentia; family Sciuridae; genus Callospermophilus; species Callospermophilus lateralis. Next base: position 8,754,816 of record NW_027510155.1, read on the forward strand.
TGCTATTAGTATCGTAAACTTAAGTTATAAGCTGAGAGAAAACATTTTAATTCTATCTTAAAAGGATTTAAATCACTACTGGGAAAAATAAATAATACAGGACACTTGTAATATTGCAGGAATACAAACATGGTAGAGAACAAGATTATTAAAATTATTTTAGAACATTCAGGATGACCATTGCACCTCATGTCAAAAAATAAATCTACCTTTGCTTAAATAACTGTTCAGCTATTAGGCATTTTAATACATGAGAAAATAAAATAGACTCAAATCAGTATCACAAAGATAAACCGAAATGAGTTTTTGAAGATATGCAAAATTTTAAAATAGAAAACAATTTGCTAAAGAATTTGTTTTCAGCTTTACAAATGGAAGGATATAATTGCAAATTAGGTTTATTATCATTTTTATGTTAGCATTCTTTTTTTTCTGAACGTCTCACTGGAAACATTGATGAACAAATAAATAAATGGGAATGCTTTGTTTCAAAAAATATATCAATTGTTTCAGACACTATGGAAAATGATTCCATAAAGTAATATGAGCATCTGTGGTTTGAGAAATTTGTTTCAACTAATAATTTTATTTTGCCTGACTTAGTATTTTTTCTTTTGGCCTGATATACTTTTAAAGAAATGTTTGCAATACTCTGAAACATGCAAGATACTATTAGGTTATTTTAAAAATATGAACTGTTACAGGTGTATAGGCCCCCTTCTCAATTTTTATTCTAGATATTTCTGCCACATGTATACTTATTTATTTACTTGTTCAATAAATAATATTGATGGGATACTTTATGTGTGCTACAAATTGTATTGGGATGGAGGATTGCCTCTCCTATCACATCTTTTTTAAACATCTTAAAACCTTGTGACTAACAGTTTTAATTCTTACGTTCTACAGGGGGAAACCATGAATATAACCACAAAGGCATAAACTTGGCAAGTTCAAAGAACTGAATCTTTCCCTCTTCATTCCCTTCACTGTCTTATTGATCCAATGATTCTCAAAAGTGCCCATTTCAGAATGGTAATATATTCTTCCAACATATCATTCTGCTTTATGACATATCAGTCCAGTGGATAACAGCATGTCAATTACGTCTTATCAACAAGCTGTTCTGAAAAGTCTGTCCAGGTTATGCCCCCTGGGTTACCATGGCTCATAGTCTTAGAGTCTCATGGTTGGAATAGATCTCACCCACCTGAGCATAATGCAATCAGCTTCCTAAATTGATGGGCCCACAATTAGTAAGAGCAAAACAATAGCCCCTTTGTTTTCTTCTTCTTTTTAGTGTATAAATTTTAAAGTGCTCTCCTTTTTATTTTTCTTGTTAGATTTGGTTTTCATCTTCCTTAGCTTTTGACCTTACCTTGCCCATAAAAACACGTTCTCACCTGGTTTCCTTGTCATTAAATGCTCCTTCTTTCGTTTCTTGATTGAAATGCACATGTGTGTTTATTTCTGGTCCTTGAGCATAATTGCAACTCATTTTGCTTGAAAGAATGAATCCCAGTTCTGTACTGCTGTTCAGGGTTGCTATAACTACATATTCTCCCCTGGTCTCATAACAAACTTTTCTTCCAATAAATCCAGCTTAGTTCATCCTTAAATGTCCCTGTACTCCTCATTTAAATATCTGCCAGGAACTTTAAACATAAACTCTACAATGGATTCTCTGCGTTGCTCTTCAAACCTTGTATCTTTCTTAGCATGCCCTGTTTCAGTGTAAGACAACCTGTGGGACACCCGTTTTCACAGATTACAGATGCAGGAGCTATTCTTGATGACTTTCTGTGCTCCAAACCCAAACTGGTTTAAATACAAGTCTTGCTCCATTTTATTTCCTAATCTGTTTTAAAGCTGTCCATTTATCCTTGTCCTTCTTGCTACCACATTCTCCTGCATCAAAATCATTCCTCTTGTGGCCAATTACCTAGGACTCCTAACACTTTGTTTTATCCTCGCTGTGTGGGAAGACAGTGAGGGAGCAACTATAATCACAAGTACAGCAAGTGTTCTATTGTCATGGGACTAGATTTTTGATATTTTAATATTTATTTTAGTTGTAGATGGGCACAATACCTTTATTTAATTATTTATTTTTATGTGGTGCTGAGGATCGAACCTAGTGCCTCAAATGTGCTAGGCAAACACTGTACCACTGAGCCACAACCCCAGCCCAATATTGATTCATATTTTATATAAACTAACTTTTTCAAAGACTATGATCATGATTTCATCACATTTTACCCATATTTTAAAAATAAGCCCTACAGTACCATCCTTCCACTTATATTAGGAATTTCAGGCATCATTAAACCTTTGAGTGGTTTGTCACTCTTTCTGGTCTCCTAAATGTGATTGCACATCTGTGTATTTTGATCCACATGCCTTACCTCTACACATTGTATTTCTTTCTGTACATAATTCTTCAGTTCTCAGACCCTTCTGGAACTTTTATTTGCCCTCTCAATATCATTCATGAAACAGTAGATCACAATCTATCTCTCTCTCTCTCTCTCTTTCTCTCTCTCTCTCTCTCTTTCTCTCTCTCTTTGGTACCGGGGATTAAACTCAAAAGCACCTGAGCCACATCCCAGCCCTATTTTGTATTTATTTAGAGACAGGGTCTCACTGAGTTGCTTATTGCCTAGAGTTTGCTGAGGCTGGCTTTGAACTTGTGATCTTTCTTCCTCAGCCTCTTGAGCTGCTGGGATTACCAGCATGCACCATCACATCAGGTCACCATCTCTGTTAAACACCACTTTCTCACAGTTATTCACTTTCTTTCTTTCTTTCTTTCTTTCTTTTTTTAATTAGTTGTTCAAAACATTACAAAGTTCTTGACGTATCATATTTCATACATTTGATTCAAGCGGATTATGAACTCCCATTTTTACCCTATATACATAATGCAGATTCACAGTAATTCACTTTCTAGACATTTGATTCCATGATTACCCTAACTCTGATCATTATGCTCTTCCTTTATGCACTTCCTCAAATATTACCCCTCAAAGGCCTTCCTTGAGCCTTATGTAGATGGATTCCTCTCATTCTCATCTCAGACTACCATTGTCTGTTTAATTACTACATCCTCTAATGGACTCCATGCTTCAGTAGGATAATAACAGGCCTATTCTTCTTTTTGGCTACATTTTTGGGCCAGATGTCCAGCAGCTAGGACTATGGCTAATGCACAATATGATTTCTGTAACTATTTGTAAGCAACTAATAACTACCATGGATCACAGAGCAGGACCTCAGGGGTTGGTTACTGGGATAAACCCCAGTGCTGCAGGAGTACGGGGTTTTCTTTCCTCCCCATTGTTTTGCTACTGTAACATGAATTGCAATCCTAGTGTGCAAGTGTAATTTTATGTCTTCTTAGCAGTTACCTCAAAATATATTTTTAGGAAAGGCTAAACAAACAGAAAACAAAACAAATAAATGTAATTCCTTCAGTTTTATAGATGTTCACAACAGAAATGTTGTAAATCTGTTGGCGATACATGTTATTATAGTAGTCTTAAGAAAATAACATTGGACAAAGTCCCCAGATTCTTGACCCTATTGGTACTGGACTCATTCCTCACATCATGCTATCATTGGGTCTCATCTTCAAAGATAAGCTGTATTATGTGACAAGCTTTCTAAATAAACTGATTGGACTTTAAGGGTCACACTCAAGCACAGGCCAGTTTTTATTCTTTCTAAAAAGTTCAAAGATGAAAAAAGTCTCTCCCCACAACAGGTAAGGATTGAGCTATTGCACACTAGGTGCTGGTGAACCTGGTGACTAAGTGTACTACAGAGTATTACTGTTTAATTGACTCGGTACTATTATTTTTGTTGTAGAAATATTGTAATTCATATTCAGGTAAGAACCCCTTATACCATACTTTTAAATTATTTTCTCAGGTCAGTTTCATACATTTGAATGACCTTATCCTGGGTACCCAGTTATAGTTAGGATTGAGAAGTTGTGGTGTGTAATTGTAGAGGAGGGTAACTATACATAAAAATAATGTACTATATATTTCAAAAGGTCATAAGAAAGGATTCTGGATGTTTTTACCAGAAAGTAGTGATAGATGTTTGGGAAATAGATACATTTAACTTCACTTAAACATTATACCATGTGTACAATTAATCAAAACATAACATGGTACCTCAAAACTTCATACATTATTTTTTATGCATCATTTAGAAATACATTTAATTTTTAAGAAAATGTAAATAGTTTTAAAATTGTCACTCATACTAAACCAGAACATAGGCCAGATTTAAATATATGTTTTCAACTCCTTGTAAAATAAGTCCAGAAATACATTCAAGTATATATGGTCACTTGATTTAAGAAGAATGTTAAGGCAATTCATTTAGGAAAAAAAAATATTATTTCTGCACATACTTACTTTTCTAATATAGAATAAATTTACTTCTAAATAAAGCTTTAGAATCTGCTGATAGAATTAATGGTTTGTGTTTAAGGTTTAATTGTTGTTGATCTGTTAATTTAATGTATTATTTGACTTCATCTTGGGCTTCAGTGTGTTTTTCAATCAAATAGGCTCATTGTTGCTATGTTCAAATGGTGCTTTTCTATATTGTAGAAAATAAACCTTATTTTTCTCAGTCCTGGGAATAGTACCAAGGGCCTCCCATATGCTAAGGAGTAATTCTACAACTGAGCTATATCCCAGCCTTTTTATAAAATAGTTTTATCTATCTATCTATCTATCTATCTATCTATCTATCTATCTATCTATCTATCAGGGTCCTGAGGACTTGGGATTACAGGCATGCCACTGTGCTTGGCATGAAATTCACCTTTTATTTTATAATGCATCTCACATACTAGCATAATAGACAAGTGCTCTACAACTGTGCTACACTCCCAGTCTCAATAATTAAACTTTTATTCACAAAAGAGCAATAAAAAGTACAATTTGGTCTACTAGTTGAAAAGCAATTTGAATGCTTATTCACTACAAGACATTGTTAGTTTCTCATCACTGTAAATAAAGTACCTGACTAGAACATCTTAAAGGAGAGGATTTTAATTTGGCTCACATTTCTCTAGAGGTCCAGTCCATGGCCTGCTGACTTCATGGCTCTGGACCCCGGTGAGGCAGAACATCAGGGTGGAAGGACCTAACGTGATGGTGGAAAAGTAGAGCAGAGGAAACCGTTCAGCTCATGACAGCCAGAAATACAGGGAGAACAAGAGGAGGGAGGAACAAGATGTCCAACCCCCCCCCCAAGAGCATGGCCCCAGTGACCTACTTCCTCCAGCCAGGTCAAACTTGCCTACAGCTACCACCCAGTAATAAATTCAAACTACTAGCCCTTCAGATGGACTAATCCACAGAGGCGAACAGCTCTCATAATCAAATAATTTCATCTCTCAATATTCCTATATTGTCTAACATGAGCTTTTGGGGGGATACCTCACATCTAAATCATAACAATGACTTTTTTAATTTCAAAGAAGAATTTTTATTATAGCACATGTGATCATGATCATTACAACCACATTGACTTTTTATCTACTAAGAGTTTCAGATTCAAGAAACCTGTATTGATATTATATGTAGAGAATGCAACTAAATCTCGTAGCACACTATATATTAAAATATGTTTTGTTTATGGATTTCAAAGACCAGGAATATGTTCATGTGAAAAGAATAAAGTAATTATTTCTACTCAGTTAACACACTTAAACACAATAAGGAAAACATTTATAAATTTCTAACTAGACATTGTTTGTATCACAAATATATCATGGTCTTTGTCTTCATAAATGGTTAAGAGGCAGAGAGATATCCTTTAAATGTATAATTAAAAATTGGGAGAAAAAAGATTTTGTATAAATTAGGATTTGAGATATTAACTAACTTCTGCAACATTATATTACATTTTTATGTAATTATTTTCAGAAGTTACCTCATGATAATTTTCCCTTTGCCTTATGCTTATCATGATAAATTTCCTTTAGCCCTTATGTTTATCATGATAAATTTCGCTTAGCCTTATGTTTGTCAAAAAATTTGTAAGAGCCCAGCATGGTGGTGGTGTATGCCTGTAATCTCTGTGGCTTGGGAGGCTGAGGCAGGAGGATCACAAGTTCAAAGTCAGCCTCAGCAAAAGCAAGGTGCAAAGCAACTCAGTGAAACCATGTCTCTAAATAAAATACAAAATAGAGCCTGGGATGTGGCTCAGTGGTTGAGTGCCCATGTGTTCAATTCCCAGTGTACCCCAAAAATAATTTATAAAAGACGTTGCCTTGAGCATTTTAATTAAATACTTAAGAAATGTTATATTGCTATTACTATTATTGAATAAAAATAAACTAATACTTTCTATTTCTTAAGATAACATTTAAGATAACCATATATAAACACATATGACAACTTTCTCTTTTTAAAAATTTTCATAAATTGTTTTTAAAATATAAAATATTGTTATTATGAGTGTTTAGTTCTTGCCGAAAAACTGAAATTTTAAATGACTTCTCTACAATCAGAGTGAATGCTAGTTTTCCAAAACCTCATTTGTAATAATTAATAAAGAGAAAAATACTGTGTGCCTAGGGTATGTGATAAAAAGCCAGTTGCTACTTACAGGCTACATATAGGTCCAGAGTTCAGGAGATATAAAGAATGACTGATAACTATTTCTTACTCTGGGTAACTGAGAAATATTTCCAAGTCAAGAGCTTATGGAAATACCTGAAAATAAAATTTTTGCAACAGGCACTCATGTGTGCTGACTTTTCTAAGTGCTTCTTACTTACACATGCATCTCTTCACATTGTTTCCAAAATTTGATTGAAATATCTTTACAATTGAAGGCTGCTAGTTTGCTTGCTTTCTCTATAATGCTAACATTTTAGGAAAAGTAAAAGGTTACAGAATCATAGCAAGGAAAATATTTTGTAATTTCTTAAAGTTCGTCAATAAGAATCAAAAGACATTAACATTTAACAAACTTATTATGAAAATAGTTGGGCTCAACTATGCAAGAATGAGTTTACCTGCCACCTAAAACAGATATGTGTGGATTTATTTATCTAAGAGTTCTTAGTGAATTTTCTCATCTGGAAGAACAGAATGATAATTACTTTCACTTCTAAGTTTGTGTGAGAATAGAGTGTAGTTAGATGAAAATCTTGTGGAGAGTCATCACTTAGTATATTTCTTATATTTATTTGTTTATGTAATACCATCAGAAAAGTATTGATTTCTTGTGTTATTACTTTGTGTTCTAAAATAAAATAGAATGTCAACCAAGACACATGTGATAGATGAGAAAAGGTTTAATAAATGTATTGCTTCAATAAACTTCATTGATAAATTCTTCAGGCAGAGACAATTTTCTTGGGCAATTTCAATGAATTTATTAGAAAAAAATATTATATAAAATGTCTAAAATAATCAAAGAAAGTTTGTAATGGACTCTTTAGACAGAAGGTTGCATATAGCCTGGGGGATATACATCCAGGCTATATGTTGGATGCATGAAATTTCAAGTTCAATTATTCATCAAAAAATTAAGGTTTGAATTATTAGAATTATTAGAATTAAAACCACCTCTAGCTTCTGTAGCAGTGTCCTTATGACCATTAACCAGGGCCCCAGATGGAAGGTTTAATCCCTCCAAGGTCTTAAAATGATCAGAAAACTATATTCAAAGGTACTTGTCAGTCATTTATTTCCATGAATCCAACTGCATACTTTCAGAGAAAAATTGAAATAGTCATTGTTTATGAAAAACAATGACTTAGAAAATAGATGGTTAGAAGTCTCATGAGATTTTACTAATTGAAAAATTCAGTTATTCCAGATAGCATTTTAAGATGACTCAAATTCTGACTGGCTCATCGTATCAGGACGGCTATAAATTTCATATACTCTCTAACATACTCACATTGACGTCCACACCAATATAACTTTTTTTTTGAGAGAGAGAAAGAGAGAGAGAGAGAGAGAGAGAGAGAGAGAGAAGAGCATGAATCTTTTTTGTAGATGAACACAACACAATGCCTTTATTTATTTATTTTTTATGTGGTGCTGAAAATTGAACCCAAGTCGCTCCAGTGCTAGGCGAGCACTCTACCGCTGAGCCACAATCCCAGCCCCAATCAATATAACTTTTAAAGGATTTAGAATTACTATCTCATTCGACAAAGTTCCCATAGATTATAACATAGAAAATTAGCCTGAGGAGCTTCTCTTTTTTTGTAATACAAGCATCTGAAAAGTTCTGAGATTCTTTGAAATGTCCAAAATTTACCTTCAATTTGAAGAAATTGAATTTAAAATTTTTATCCCAGTGAAGCCTGACAAAGATGCTGAAATATCTGTGACCCACTGTTTATTCTAATGTCTTATTCTGTTTCTATGTATAAAGTCTAATTTTTTCTTTTTAGTTTTTGTGGTTTGGATCTGGAATGAAAGTGGGGTCCCAGTGCAGGAGGGCTGGGGTTGAGGGTCTTTTACAAATGCCTGGGTCATGAGGGCTCTAACCGCATCAGTGGTTTAATCCCCTGAGGGCTGAACAGGCCACAGGAGGAGGGACCTAGCTGAGAGAGTAGGTCACTTCTTTCCATCTCTCTCTGTTTTCCTACTGACAGGGGCTCCGCAGTGTATCTTCACCTTCTCCTTCTGCCATTCTCTTTTTACCTTGGAGCTAGCCAGCTATGGATGGAATTTCTGAATCCATGAGCCAAAGTAAACCTTTTCTCTTTTAAGATTTTCTTTCCAGGGATTTCATTCACCGCATTGAAAATCTGACTAACGGAATGCTTGACTTCTTGTTTGGTTTAATTGTGATCCAAAAAGATACAAATATGATTTTAAGGTGTTTGATTTGTTAAGACTTATCTGTGACTTAATACATGTTGTTGTACTCTAAAGTTTTATGCAGTGATAAAAAGAAAATATATTCTTTCTGCAGATGTTAGATATAATGCTTTTGTAAATATCTGTTAAGATTTATTGATTTGTAATATACTTTGTGATATTTAGAAAAAAACCTAAAGTTTGGGAGGAAATATACAAAAACAAATTATTCTAGGAAATTATCTGTGAAAACAGCAACACTAAGAGATTCTCTATTGAAAATGTTTCCTCCTTCTTCTTTATTGTCTTCCTGTTTCTGGGATAAATAAGAAAGGTATGTTGAGATCAAAAGTCAAGCTCAAAGTGATTTTATCTGAAAGAAAACAATATGCAGAAAATAAATCCTAATAGGAAATACCAATGAAAGCAACATCTAAGCTGAAAAAGGTATGGAACTCTATAAAGTGACAGTTATGAAGAAATCATAGTAACACCGAATGAAGGGGAAAATTATATAAATCTTATCATATTTCCTATTTTCCTCTAAAAGTAGCCAAACATTATATTTGGGTATTTCATTTAATAAACTAAGCCCAACTGAAATAAGTACACTTTATAAAGTTGTATGTTTGTGTATTATTCTGCAAGCATATGTAATTATCAAAATAAAAATGTTGAACAGTGGTATTAGTCAAACTACAGTTCAAACGGATTTATCTCCCACATTTTGATTGTGAATATTTTCTATTAATTTGTTTAATATTCATGAAAAGACCTTGAAAAATATTTCATTTTGCTAATGGTTATAGTGGGTGTCACTGCATCATTGCACAGAAAAAGTATTAGCAGTTGTGATAACATAGCTTAAATGTAATAATTCATGACTACCAAGAAACTGTGCTATGGTACCTATGAACACTTTCCCCACTTTTCTTTAAGTATATAAAAGGAAATTTCACCAAGACTTTTAAATATAAAATGATTTACGTTGTAATCAATAAAATGAAATTAATCATCTTGAAAGAAAAAGAATTATGTCTGTTCTGTTTTACATGATACCATTTTATTCTCTTTTATAACTAAGATGTAAAACACAGCAAATGTGTATCTCTATGTATACAAACACATCTATTGATACCGAAAACCAACATTCATGCAATATCATATTGGAAAACTCTGATCTATATTAAGAGACCATGATCCAACTATATTAACAAGACATTTCTCCCACTTTTTCACCTCATGTTTTGGCTTTTTAAAGTTTATTCCATAAATGTTTTCCTGTTTCCTTGATATTTGTTTTATCCAGTCATCTAATGTAATCCCATGGCCTTTGATCCAGGTTAGCACTGTTTTTTTATTTTTAATTCCTTACCCACTTATATCTATATAGTTATAGAAAATACAAAGGCCTTTGTATGAATATGAGGGTGATCATAATGACAGCTGATCTTGATGGAGAGGTTACTATGTGCACATTAAATCATGTGCTGACAGAATAGCCATTTGGTCTCTACTTGCATCTTCTATTTCTTCTTGCATGTTCTAAACATTCCAATTTTCAATAATGTTAGTGTTTGCCAATTCTACATGTCAGAATGCTTAAATTTTCCAACTCTTTGACAATATTGCCAGACCCCCAAAGCAAAAAACAATGCTTTTTCAAACAAGCAGTTTAAAGATTATAACCAATGATTGAATAGATTATATCTTCTTATCAGTACAAGATGGTTTTAAAGCAAACTGCTAGTCCTTTGGGGTGACCAGCTTTTTATTTTATTTAAAAGAACTTATGTCATGAATCACTTTAAAACCATGGTCTGTCTGTCTTTGGAATTGTTTTTCTATTTGATGTTCAGACTTTGCTTCTACAATTATTTCCCCAATTTCCCTGCATTTTATTCCAAATTGTTTTAGCACAAGTCTGCTGGTGTCAAACTCAGTTTTTGTTTCTATGCATTCCCCACTCTGTGGCTTGAAAGGTTTTACTGGCATGAAATTCAGAGAAGACATTTAATTTATCTCAACACTTTGAAACCATGATAGCACTGCCGTTTTATTTAATGTTTCCTACTGAGAAATCCACTTTTCTAATTGTCTTGACTTCCTAATTGCTCACTCTTTTCCCTCTGGTGTCTTTGAAGCTTTTTAAGTCTTTACCTTCAGTGTTTGTAATATGAATAAAATGCTTCTAGTTGTACATTTCATCTGTCTTAATTTGAAGAACTTGTGCCTTCTGGACCTGTGGAGCCTTTTCTTTTTGAAATCATTTCTTTTTCCCATCTTGTCTCTCTCCCCAATTCTCTTCCTTGTTCAATCTATTTAATTTTTCCTTTTTTTTTTTCCTCTTGCTTTTTGTGGATTTCACTTCTTCACTTCTTGTGCTAACTGTCAATTCTGGGATCATTCTTCACAGTGGTTATGTCTGTAGGATCAGCTCCATTGTCAGCAGCCCTCAAGGGCTGGGCGGCCTTTTGTTCATGGCTCTAGGATATTTCCCCAGACTGATTGCTTCTCTGTGCCAGTGGCCAGTAGCATCAGTATTTGTGTGACTCTCCATTTGATTACAATTTGTGGTGTGGTGTGTGTGTGTGTGTCTGTGTGTGTATGAGTCTGTGTGGGGGGGGGGGAGGGGGTCAAGTATAGGAAGCACTTCATTGACAGATTTCCCTTTCCTTCCTTTAAGCTTCAAACTCAGAAAATAACCTTCCATGTAATTTATCCACTGCATGAATTTTCCATCAAACAGGTCAAAATACATAGGCAGCATCTCACAGTTTAGTTTGGAGGTGGTAATTTATATTTTCCTTACTACACCAATTTTACAACCCACCAAAAAACATTCTAATAATTGGCCTTTGAAGGAATAACATGAAAAATATTGCTTACTGAAAACTGCAAAATTATTTTTTGTCTATACACTTAGTTCAAATGAAACATGACTAAAAGATAACAACGTTGCATACAAGGAAATATCACGGCAGTAATTCAAAACTTTATGAAATGTGTTTTATAGTTTCTATAAACTGCTGCAACAGCCTCCTTAAAATATTTCCATATAAAGAATATTTGAAATATTTCTTATAGGTATGCATGGAACAGTAAATGATTTTTTTTTTAAATACTGTACATCGTTTGGGTATTTTGGGACTCTGTGTAGAACTTACCTGCTCCTATATTTTCTAATCTTTTCTCCTGGAAGTGATGGGCTTCTCCCTGACCCTGAGGATACTGATGCTCCTCTCAGTGTCTCCATGTGCTTCAGACTACACTTCTTGTTAAGCAGCCACATTACGTTCCTAGTCCCTGTTAAGACATATGAACACAGATGGGCACCTGGTGTGATACAATATTTACTTTTAATTAAGTCAAAGTGGAGAAAAACTCTTTCTACAGAGAAAAATGAAATGTTTTTCTCATAATCCTTAAAAAAAGGGTGGGGGTAAATGTGATCTGTAACTGTCCTTGTGAAATTCCTTTCAAATAAGCTCCTCTTTATTATTTTCACCAGCTTGCTTTTTCATTCAATGGTAACATATAAACATGGTACCAATGGATCCTTGTCCCTGATGCCAGTCCAATAAAGGAGAGCATGATTTTGAGAAAAGGGAAAAAGAATGTTTTATTGCTGTGCTAGCAAAAGAGAAACACAGGAGACTCCTGTCTCAGAGGCTATGATTCTGAGCATCAGGGCTAACAGAGGGTTTTTAAAGAAGTCATCCAAATTCAGGTGTTCCCTGTGTCTGTGAGTACGGCAGGAGTCAGGGTGTGTTCCGTGGTTTACATGTTAATTTGGGAGATAGACATATCATAGATCCTTTGGTGCCTTCCCTGAAGTCTGAATTACTAGTTGTTTCCTGTGTTAGGTGTGTGCTCAACTATAGATAACTTTGCCCAGGATGGGAAAAAAGTAATCCTGTTTCCCCAAAATTCAGAGATAGGGAGAGGAAGAAGAGGAAAAGAAAACATGTCCATTTTAAAATAATCCTCAGAAGCTGAGCAGCAAGGGTTGTGTTCAGAGCATGAGGTGGACACTGTTACAAACATATCAGGATCATGAAATTCACCATGATTCTTCTTGTGAATGCTTTCTATGTCCTGTTTCAATGATTATTATGAGTGTGATCTTCCTGTGTATGGGTCAGATGATGGATCCGAGCTTCCTAAGGTCCACAATGTGTATTTGAGAAAACTTCAACCTGGAGCAGAACTAGTTGTTATCTCAATGAGTGATCTTCCATCCCATGAAGTTCTTACTCTTTCAAGATTCTCTTTAAGATATCAACACTTAAAGTTAAGCAGAATGTACTATTTTACATGGCAATACAATATTATCCAACAAGTGCTCTCACAAAATATTTGTTTCACATTTTTTACATATTCTTCACCAAATTAAGCAGTGAATGAGATCAATAAATGTTTACTCAGTAAATGATTTTAGTCACAGTATACAATACCTCTTCTTCTTTAAGTATTTAATAGACACAAGGTCTATGAAAGATCAGGATATTTTACATTATTATCAGGGAAAAATTTACCTTTATAAATTTATTTGGAAAGTACATATCATCTTTACCTACCATACTCTATTTCTAGACATCTTGATATAATACATTATTTAATATATTATTAAAATACCCATCATATTTGCAACAAAACTGATGATTCAGCAACTTTGAGCTTTTTAAATTATATGATTTCATGTGTTTTCCCTTGTCTGGTGATCCACCCAGCCCACCTTGCAAAGATGTGAGTATATGTGTGTGTGTGTGTGTGTGTGTGTGTGTGTGTGTGTGTATTTCACCCGAATTTATTTTACAAAAATAAGGACATACACTATCTACTTATCCATCAATTTACCTTATTAAGAAATGTCTTCTATAATCCTACCAACTCTGGAGTCTGAGGCAGAATTGCCTCCCAAAAGTCAGCAAGACTCTAAGCAACTAAGAAAGACCCTGTGTCTAAATAAAATATTAAAAAGGTGGAGGGTATGGCTTAGTGGGTAAGTGTTCCTGTGTTCAATCCCTGGTACCAAAAAACAAACAAACAATAATCCAAGCAAACAAAAAGAGGAATTTTGACAGCATATCCTTTAAAGTTCACCTCAAAGTGGTTCCTCTCCATTCTAAAATATTGAGATATTAAAGAAGACCCAATTTGAGTGACTTAAGGAGAAAGCTGTGCATGTATCAGAGCCCTTGCTATGGCAGATGGAAATTAAGTATTTTTCCAGGTCTGAGATTAGAAATCCATTTAGTAGTTTATATCCATATTGCTTTTCTTTGATCGTATTCTCAGGAACATTTCCTTCAATGATAGTAAAATAAAAGATTTGTATCCGTCCTGAACTGATCGTGTCTGAGACCTGAACTGCTTCCTTCTTTCTTAGCTTTCGGCACTTCATAGTGTGCCAAGATTCCAGAAAATTATCCACCAAGTACATAATTCACATTAAAAAAAAAAACTACCATGACATGTTTATTTTTCAAAACACATTTATTGGTATTAAGTGGGAAGAGAAAACTGATGTTAACAATGAAGATATTTTTTGACTGGATCAAATCCTACAGAATCTTTAGAGGTAAAAAATCCATAGAATTACATACTTTTTTCTTTCTTTCTTTTTTCCTTTTATTTTTTTAAGGCAGGGGTTTCTAATATCAGGAGAGTACCACATGTTCTCTTCCATCCTTTTGGAGAGAGAAAAAATAAACATCTTAAGAAAAACAGTAAGTCAACCAAAGAATGGATGTCGGTATTGAAAATCCTGATGAGACACACCACTGACCCAGACTGTGATGGATCTGTGGAATCTGTACAGCAAAATGGGTCAGATTGACAGCATGATTAATCTGAACCGAGGAGTGTCTAATTCCAGAAGAAAAAGAGGTTATCTCCAGCAAAGTAAATTTCCCAAACAGAAATAAACTGTAAAAAGAATCTGTAAATGAGGTCTGGAGCCTCCAAGGAGAACATTGTGAGATGTCTATTGAATACATCATTTAAGAAAACCAAGCACCAGGATAATGTCTCCACATTTTGCCTAACCCTAGCAATGGGCTTCTTCCAGGGTGCCTCTAGTTAATGTCATAAATAGCTCTCTAAGGCAGAAAATCATCAAAGTAGGACATCAGTCTAAACAATAGAAAAAGGAGGAGTGATCCTCAGGTAACCCAGTTTCCTGGAGAAATATAGGAATTATAGGAAATACGAATCCCTGAGACATGCTGAAGGGAAACCCTCCCTTACAGTATGGCTTCTTCCTCCCAGCATTACCAGAATCGAGGCAAAATTATTGGAATTTTGCATTCACTGGTGGTCAAGGAGAGAAATGAATGGGATGAGATATAAACTGAAATTACCATATACCAGGCATCATCAGAGGCACCCAAAATATTTCAGCAAAAGACTACAACATACCCTGTTTGTTGCTTAAAGTCAATTAAGAAGTCTATATAAAGTTAATTTAAGCTTGATTAAATGGATATGTTTTCTACTAAAACTGAGTGCCTCAGTTATTTTGAACAAATTTCCATGGTAACATCCTTTGATTAAAATGGTATTTGTTCAACACATATATGCATATATAGGTGTATGTATCTACATTTGCATATATATGCATATGTTGTGCATCAGGGGCTGAGTCGCATGGAAGAGAACACAGATCAAGTGGAAGACCCCAGGTGGTATGGAAGGCTCAGATGGCTACCAAGGTGACAGAAAGCACATTGGTGCACTGAGTACTGTGAAATGCCTGGTTGAAGGGCCAGGGTTGAGCAGGAAGCTGAGCTATTAACCTCCACTGCAGCTTGTGACCCGTGCTGAAAGTTTCTGGGCATGCACCATGGCTCCAGGCCCACCTTCCAGGGACAGGCCTGCACACATGATACTTCCCCTGATCAGCTATGGGAAGCTAGCCTGGCGTGGTGAGGCTGGAAGCACATACAGCTCATGCAGTCTGCAGCCAGGGCTGTCAATGCCCATTAAACCTCTGGGGTGAATGGACCCAGCCAACAGGAGTATTTTACACCAAACTTATCCCAGATGCTGGATCCAGGAAAGCTGGAAGAGACCTACAGACTTCTCCTCTTCCCATTCCCACTTTTCTTCTTGCCTGGACTCTGCTGGCTCCACAGTCACAGTCTGGCCAAACCAGTGATGGCTATATTGACTTGAATAGAGATTTTCACTTTCTTCCTTTTTCTTCTGGTCAATTATGGCTGTTTCTTCATTGTCCTCTCTGTAGCCAGCAGGAGTGGATGTGAGCCATCTGAATAAGGCCAGTTCTGAAGATGACTACCTTCCCATGAGCACAGTTTTCTCAATCCTGCAGGACATGGAGGGAGCAGGTGGGAATTCCCAAAATGTACATAACTGAAGGAACTCAAGGAATCTTCAGTTTGGCTCTCATAACTGCCCACCTGAAGCCCTTTCTTTACACAAAGGCCAGGTCAGAGGAAGTCATATCCAGCCACCCATGGTCGACTGCAGCCTCAAGCCAGGCTGGCAAGGTAAGTCCACTCTTTCCCTGTTCTATCTCTGGACAATACCTAGGCTCTGTTGCTTTATTAGGTATCAGATGCATGCTGAACTTGGGGTTTGGACATTGGGTAAATCATTGAACCTCAGTCGTGTTTCTTATCTGTGAAATATTATAGATAATATGCCTTCCCCCTAGGTTTGTGGAAGGAGAGCCCCAAGTGCAGGAACTGGGACACTGCGGTCAGATCTGGCCCCTGAATGGGCCAGGAGGATGGGCTCCAAGTTCAGGTCTTCAATGCCTGGCTCTGTAGGCCAAATACCACTGATAGGTGTCCAGGGGAGGAACAGGAGCAATAGCACCAGCAGAAAGAGCACTGGATCAGACCAACAGCAACTCAGTCCCAGTGTGTGGAACTCAAGCTGCAGGGCCTATGGAGCCACTTCTCTCCACAGTGGCCTACCCAGCCTGCCCAGGAGGGTAGGCAGTGGTTCCAGTGACCAGCTTCACTTCAGATGCAGCCTCTTTGTTTATTTTATACCATCATAAACCTGGGAAGGAAAACCTGTGGTTGAACCACATGTCACATTTTGGAGCCTGCACATGTGGGCACCATAAATAAAGTGGAAAAACATATTAAACATATTTGGGAGCCTCAAAAACAATGTGAGACTGTGTCTCAGTTTCCCTATGTGAAACTGGAGGGCCCATGAAGGCCTGCATTAACATACTGTATGTCTGCCCTTGTGTGCTGTTGCTGTTACTGGTCACTGATTTCCTGCTCCTGTTCCAGCAAAGGCAGCTGACCTAGATTTGTGTGCCAGCATCCCCAGCCAGCCTTCCTCTCAGTCACCCAGGTCCATGTGAGGGTTGGTGGAGGAGTAAGATGGTTGGGCTATCACTGACCTAAGGTTCCAGAGGTCTGGACATGAGCCACTGCTGCTGTTGGCTAAAATACCTCCTGAGGCTGGGTACCCTGGTATGTGAAGGGGATAGTTGTGTCTCAGATCAGATTTTAATCTGGGTTGGAATAGAGCTCGTGCCAGCTGGATGTCAGTGCATGCAGTTGAGACTATTTGTCCTTCCACAGCAGCTGCATTGAGGTCTCCAGCTCCTCTCAGGAACTGTGCCATGTCCCTGCACCGAGGACCAACAGCCTACACCCAAAACACAGAGAGGGAATGCTCGTCCTTGCTGTGAGCTACCCAGAACCTACTCCCAGCTCCCTGTGGCTCCTCTCACTTGCCTTAGCCCAGGGTCCCCACCTCTGGCTTCAAGTCCTTCCTGAACACAGGACACCATCATTAGCTGTGGAGAAGACACTCTTCCCAGGAAGTCTCTAAGAATCTTTATGGGTGCAGATGGCAAGATCATTGCCTTCACAGGGTGGTGCTAGAGGCAGGGAGGCCGAGGGTGCCTTCCTCCATCTGTACTAAGCTCAGTCAGTGCAAGGAGTCCTCCCTGATGACCTTGCTGACAGGGCACAGCTTCCCAGCATCTGGTCATAGAACACAGGGTCAACCTGCATCATTTCAGGGGACCCCATGAGAATCCTAGACATTTTAAAGGGGTGGGGGAGGGATCCTGGCTGCTCTAGTTGCCCAGGGCCATGTGAATGTCCATGTTTGGAGGAAGACCAGCTATCTGCAGATGTGTTCACGCCACTGGGGGAGGGTCCGGGGAGCTGATTTAGAGCAGCCAGAGACATCCTACACACAGTGCCCACCGACAACCTGCTGATTTCCTGGGGCCATGGCTACACAGCTGTTTCACAATGGGTAGGTCACTGCACCTCTCTGAATCAGGCTATCCATGTCCTGAGGAATAGGGTCAACAGCAGTGTTTGCAGTGTTCAATGGCTGCTTTTCCTCCTTTTGATATCAGATAGCCTAGGGGGAGCAGCTCCTACTCTGTTGCACCCATAGATAAGCCCCTGAGAAGACCACTGTCAGTATTGAATATGTGGCTCTGGACTTCCAGTCAAGCTGCCCAAATACCTGCCAAAAGGTGTCTGGGGTTAGGGGTGTTGGATCAGGCTTCAGGGAATGCATCACTTGGTCCCCCTCCCTTAACTTTCAGTCTTGCCAACTACACCCACCGGGTCTCTCTCTCCACACAGCTCACACATGAATTCAGAAGCCCAACTAGCTTAGGGTTATGGAGTCAGGGACAGTTGGAGCCCAAGGGTCCTGCCTACTGCTCTGAGTTATGCTCTGAGGGGTGTTCACAGTGGGGCAGAGTTTTAGGCATAGCATCCTACAGAAGAGCCCGCCAGTCTAGACAGTGTGGTGTTCTGTCTTGCAGAATGGAGAACTCTCCAGGGAGCACACATAAAGCCCTTGGGCCCACACACCAGTCCTCCTCCCTGGAAATGAGTGGTTTAGACATGGCTCTAGGCTGATTTCCACAGCCAGGGAGCACAGACAGATAATACACCATGAACGGCCTCCCCTCGAAAGAATCATCCAAACAGCAAGGGAGTGGACTGGGTTCCTTGAACTGGGACCTCAGGAGGCTCACAGAGCCTGTCACCTCCAAGATAGGGACAGTGTTGATTGGAAGTCAGGCTGATGCACATGCTCAGAGGAAGAGGGCTCCTGAGGCAGGCAGATCCACCTTCTTTAGCCTTCATCTGGAACTACCCTGCGTGTCCCCTTCCTGTCTAACTGGTAACTCTGCCTCTCTTTTACTAGCCATCCACATTATCTGTTTCCTCTGATGAGGTTTCCTATGTTGAATTGTACAATGAAGAGACACAAGTCCTGCACCGCTACATGCAGGAGTGAGCAGCCAAGTGTCAGTACCCTGCCTCTACCAAGGGAAGCAAGCCATGACACAGTCCCATACCACTCCTCCAAATTGTTTCTTTGCCCTACACCCACCTCCTGCCCCCTGAGCCTCAACTTCAGGGGTTTGAGTCTTTGCCTGGGATGTGAGGACTGACTCAGGCGCTTCCTGGCTCACCCAGGACACCTGTGTCCCAGGGTTGACCACTCAAGAGAGTTGAGACTTCTATCACCAAAACTATACTTCTACTACCCTATTGAAAGGTTTTGTCCAAACCACTACCTCAGCCCTCATCCTCCAGACATGAATATTGAGAAAGAACAAGCCTGTCAGTCTTCTCTGTCAAACCACATAAACTCCATGTTTGCCCCCTCATTTCTGACTGTCATTTCCCTACAATGGCTGCCTTTCTAAATCTATACCTCTCAGCTTTCACTTCCTTGGTAACTGTTCATACCAAGGATCGTGTGGTCACCCCAACCAGTGGGTAGCAGCCAAGTACTTTTTGTATTGGATAAAGAGCCAAGCAGACTGCTTGCTCAGAGTGCTTATTTTCAGTGTTGATTACTGTGTTCCATTTTGCATGTGGAAGTAAAGTTCTTGCCCTGCTGATTGTTTTCAGTGTTGATTCCTGTGTGCTCTTCAGCATGTAGGAGTAAAGTTTGTGTCACTGAAAAAGCTGAAGAGTCTGTTGATTTCATTTCCTGGGGTGCCCATCACCCTGTATATTTACAACATGGTTCTGGACTCTGGGCCAGGCTTCATACCCATGCCCCTGCTTGGCCTCCCTTCCCTTGTCCTTCCCTCAGCCTCCATTCCCAGAGCAGGATGAGTTGGCCCTCTGGCTGGGAAGGAAGGTCCAGCAGACCAGGTCAGCGTGGACCTTTCATCCCAGTTCTTCATGGAGACAAGCAAGGTGCCAATGGATGTATCAGTTAAAAAAGAAGATAGATGACAAAGGACAGGATCCCAGAAATGGAGGAGAAGCTGACAACTACATGTCCCTTTTAAGCTGAGGCCGTGGCAGGGCAACTGCAGCCACTATCACAATTCAGTGGGACCAGAGAGGCAGAGATTTGGCCAGGTACTTGGGCTTGTCCCCAGGGCACAGACTAGTTTTACTCAGCTCATCTAACCTCTGCTGAGCCCAACATTCCAGATGACACACTGGACTTGATCACCTTCCCTGCATTCAGGGTCATCTAAGGTCAGCTGCCCTCTGAGGCATCTGAGGGAATCTTGAGTTTTCACATTGAGTTCTGACCAGTCTGCAGATATGTACAGATACTGATGTCCTCCATCCTCCACAGCTCCCTACCCCTAAGGTGCTATGAATATCTGCCTGTTTCCAATATTTAAAGAGGTTAAGGAACTTGTTTTAGGTCCTGAACAGGCTCAAGTAGGTCCTGTTTTGGGGGTAATGTGGCATTGGCCAGGAACATGCAGGATATTAGAGACAAATAGAAATGCCACTCAGAGAGGGCTACCTAACTTTTATGAAGGGGCTGGGAATGGAGTCCACACCAATGTGCTCCACTGTGGGCAATCCTGGTAGTGATGGTGCCATATGTGGCCCCTCGTTTTGACATGGTGTCACCTCAGAGTCTTCTCCCAGATGATTTCAGGAAGGCCAGATTCCAGGCTGCCCCATTATCACTCTGATAGAAGTCAGGCACTCTTGACTGGGAGCAACAATAAGTCCCCTCTTTCAGAATCTGTTTCTCTGATCTTAATAGAACTGTACCAGTTTCTGCCAGCTCATGTCTCACAGATGCAGAAGGGAGTCCTCTGACACCTCCAGAGATGAAGACATTGGGGTCAACATGCAGCCACTTCCTCATCAGAAGCAGGTAGCCCCTCATGGCACACTGTTGCTCCCTCTCTCACTGTTTTCCTCTGCTCTGCCCTCCCAGAGAGGATGACCAGATGTGTGTGTTCAGGGCTGCTCCAGGGCCATTCAGAGTTCCTCTCCAGCCTCAGGGATGAGGTGGTGCTCATGGCAGGTGTGAGGTGCAGGATCCATAGCCACAGGAAGCATCCTTTGTAGCAAGCCACTGTCTTGAGCCTTCCACCCCAGTGGAGGTCCCCATCACTCTCCACCTCTCCAGCTTCTCACAGAGAAGGAAAGAAGGTGGTGTTGGCAGCAGGGGTTCTGGGCAGCCCAGTCTTCTCAGGATCTGAAAGTCTCCACCTGGCAGGGAAGCCTGCACTGTGTGCAGTCGGTATGTCTTGTCCTGAGACCAGCATCCATCTTGATTCTGTCCCACTGCCATTGAGCTCAGCCTTCCAGGTCCTCTCATCCTGGCCATAGACAGGCCTCACTTCTATTCACAGAGTACATCAGGGCACAGGCTTTTTACCTTGGTGCTGTGTGTCATAAGTCACCAGCATAGGTGTGACACAGAGCTGGTGATACTGTCACACTGCACAGATGGTGAAAGACCCACCATATGCTCAACCAACAGCTGCCTAGTGCCTAGTCCTATTCCTGAGAACATGAGTCTCCTCCCCAGTTATGAGGGGCTGGATCAGTGTTAGTCACAGTGAGATCAGCATCTGCCAGTAACCAGGTCACCCCCATGGCCAGCTGAGCCAGGAGCTTCCTCACAGACCTCTCTGTAGTAAAGCAAGGACCCCTGTCTCAACTGAGCTGGTACAGACAGTGGCACCTCAAGCCCTGTAGCAGGCAGGGTGAAAGTCTCCACTGTGCTTCTCTCCACTGTGAGGCATTCACCATGTCCCTCACTTCTCTGTGTCTTGGCCACGCTCCTCCTCATGATGAGGCTTTAGCCAGCCTCCACCTCTCTGTCATTGATTGGCCATGCTCCTCCCCTCTATGAGTCATTGCCCCTGATCATCTACTATGAGGCATACCCCTGCTACTTCACTTAATGAAGCATTCACTGCTCTCCTCACCACTAGGATACATTCACTGACCTCCACCTCTGTATGAGACATCCACCCTCCTTCCCTCAATGAGGCATTCACCATGTTGTGTATATGTATATATAGAGAGGGGAAAAGCAAGACCAATATATATATATATATATATATATATATATATATATATATATATATATATATATATATATATATAATTGGTCTTGCTTTTCCCCTCTATGAGGCACCTGCTCACACCTTCCCTCCCCTGCCTGGTGGGGGAGGTAAAGGAATGTCATGAGACCAGATCAGCTACTTTCTCTTATCCTCCACATTGCTGGTTCCACCCATGAAACTCCAGTACATAGGAAGAGTACTCCAGAGGCATGCCACCCCACCACTGTAACCTCCTTTGAGGAAGGAAACCCCATGTAGGAGCAACTCTCAGCCCACCTTTCTCTAAGGGTTTGGACCACATTACACTGTTTACACCACAAAGGAGTCATTCGAAATGATCTGGAAGGGAAGGACTACCTGCTGGCAGGTCTCCACCCTCTCTACTTCTGAACACAAACATATATTCCAGGAAATGTGTGGCAGGGGAAAAGCCCAAACATGCATTCTAGACAGTAACCATCATAGGGGCCAAGGGCCAGTGCACTCTGGGCCTTGGCTTATGGCTGTCAGCAGACCCTAAGAGCTTGATGTGTGCCACCCCACGAATGTCAGTATTGCATCATTGAGGCCAGATGCACTGCATGCACTCAGAGAAAAACACCTGAGGTGAGAACACCTCTAGCCAACTAACAACCCACCCCCAGGGGAAAAATATCCCCTGACTTTCATCCAGTGAGGCAACCTGAGGTCTTCCAGTGGGAGCTGTCTCCCTTACAAATTGGAAGCCCAAAGAAAAGTCTTGCCTGCATATTTGTTCACATGATTTGATTTCACTTCCATCACCAATGGGTGCAAAGATGCCAACTATCCAGCTCCTTCAAGTTAACCAGGACAGAAGTGGACACTCTGAGGGGGAAGATTTCACTTTCAGGATTCAGAGGTCACCTCCCTAACTGAGGAAGAGATCAGTCTCTATTCTTCTTTCCTGGAAAAAGATGATCAGGGCTGGGACTGTCTCCACAGCCTCCCTCAGACCCTCCTAATGGAGCACCTATGTCCAGATGAAAGATCAAGGTCTCTTCTGAGGTTGGCTGTTGCCCCCAGTTTGGAGCAACCCAGTGGAGACCTCACATTAGAGTACTTCTTGGAGAGAGGCTGGATGGAACAGCTCAGCTATAAGTCAGCAGAGACCACTTCACTTGGTCTCTGGATGCCTGATGAGTCTGCTGAGATCAATATTGGCACAGATCCTTTCAGAAAGGGAGGCAGTGGCCAGGGTAGAGGTGGCCAAGGATGGTGGCCTGGATGCTGTGTCTGCTCCCTGCTTGAGATTGTGTTGTGCCACAAATACTTGTGGATAGAGTGGCATCGGAATAAGAAGGACCCTGCAGGGGAATGAGAAGAACAGGTATGGGTCAGAGCTGGCCCAGAAGCCACTTAGTGTCACATGTGTAGGGAAGAAGAGGAATGTGCATGATGCTGGGCCAAGAGGGGGTCAGATTCAGTAGTCCTGTGACAAACTGCCACCAAGGCTGCACTTTCCCACCAAGCCCTGGTGTCCAGGATGGCTAGAAGCACTGTGACCATAGACCATGTACCCTGGTATATACCTCATCATGGCTTGTGGTTGCTACTTTCAGTGAGTTGATTCTTTCCCAAGGGTCCCTAGTCAACCTTGTCTCCACTGTCATGGAGGCCTTAGGCAGGCAGGGGAGGTACAGATCTGTCCCTGCCACTCATGGCACAAATGTGAGGTGGGGCTTCAGAGATGTGCATCAAAAGGAATTTTTAAGGTGATCCTCGGTGTGTGGGCCTCTACAGGAGCACTGGCCATCCTCTGTGAGGTGGGCACCCTTTCCCCAGGGAGGGACCCATGGAAGTAACAGAGCTGGGACAGCATGCCAACATTTATATCCCTTGTTATACATTGGCCTTTCTCAGGTATTTTCCTACAGCATATAAAACAGACTAGAACAACTTCTGTGTCTCAATTCTCAACAAGACAGTCTGGGGAGATGCTTTTCTGCATTCACTGAGTAACTTTTAGTGAATATTAAATCCCTCTGAGACCAAGGCCGCTTATTTATCAGAATGAGTAGGTAACCTATGATTACATTTAAAAAGACATGGTATAGCTCAGATGGTAAGGGCTTTGCATTTATTTATCTCATCATTTTGTTTTTAGTTCAGAGGCCATATCTTGTATTCCTTATATTGCCCATGGTACTTAGAGTTTTATCATTTACTTTGGAACTCAGATATATGGAACTGATATAGTTCAATATAGCAATAGAAACTATGGCTCCTTAAATTACGTCAAAGTCTCTATGTGAATATTTTGTTTTGTATAACTGGAAGCATTGTCCCATTGATACTGATCATAGAGGGAAGTGGCATTTATGGCTAGATCTTGATGGCACCTGTTAATTAGAAGTCGTCTGAATTGACTAGATCAAAACCACTAAGCACATGTGAATGAAGGGTCAGACTCCCCACAAGTCATCAACATATTTAAAGTTCCACCAACAGATGAAGGCATTTCTTGCTTTCAGGCCTTTGAACACACAATTCCTTCCTTTCTCCTGACTCATCTTTCTCCATTTTGTTCATCTTTCCCTGGTAGACTCTTCCTTCAATGTTTATGGAGCCTTGTTTGAGTTCTCTCTGCTGCTTCAGCCTCATTACTCAGTCACAATTCCTATCATCTATTGTCTTTTTGCCTTTGTTTTTTCATCTATTCACCAATTAAATTAACTAGTATTTACAAAGAACCTTCTATTGATCAGACATGATGCTGCAAATTGGGGGTCCATTAGGGACAGGGCCTGGACCTGCATTTTCATGTCTCCGTTAATAGTTCTCCCAGACCTGCCAGCCCTCATTTTCCCTGATGTAACTGATTTTGGGTTCAAACGCTATGCCCACTCCCTTCTGGACCACCTGCTCCTCAAATGCAGGGCTCCAAATCATGGTATTCTGTATTCCCAGTCCCAAACACAGTGCCCAGCCCTCAGTAGGTGATCAGTAAATTATTGCAGGAGAAGTACTGGAAAACACCCTAGATAAAAAGCAAGCATACTGGTTGACTGCAGGAAATGCCCACCTCCTCACTGGACCACTTGCCTGACCTGCCCCACTCAGCCTACCTCATAAAGAAAGGGTTATTTCCCATTTTCATCCGAATGTGATGCTGATGGCCTGGAATCGTTACCTTCCCTATTACCTGACTTTGTTGCCCATGAGTTTGCCCCTTCACACACCATCACCTGAACCCATAGAGGAAAGGACGTGGGAGACGCTGGGGGCTCAGGCTCCCCTTCTTCTATGGGGGATTTTCTTTAAGTTGTTCTAATAAACAGCATTCTAGGAACTGTGGATAGATGGAGATTCCATGGCTACCATTGTAAGGCTCAAGGTTTTGTCCCAAGATACTGGGATTTTTTAAAGCAGGTGTATGACTTGATGGTCAGACCGTTTTGAAAGACGATATTAAGTAAAAAATAGATGAGGAGGGTTAGGGGTTCAGCTCAGTGGTTGAGTACTTTCCTAGAATGTATAAGTTCTGGGTTCAAAATGCAAAGAGAATGGCGAGCAGAGAGTGCCACGGCCCGGCTGGCTGGGAAAAATAACCGGGGGGTGACGAATAACTTGTGTACATTGATGCAGCAGGAATAGGAGCCATTTATTGTAGGATCTGAGCGATATTTATACATTTTACACAGCTTATCTAATTAGCATAAAATAGATACAGCAGTCAACCAATAAGGAATCTCCACACCTAATGGCTTGCTTTTGTTACTTCACAAACCACTCCCTCTGGCATTTTGCCAGGCGCCATCCAGACTTGTTTACAGACTCTAACATTTCCCTGGCAAAATAACAGGTGCCATTCTGACTTGTTTACAGACCTTAACAAGAGAGCTGTGTCTGGGAGTTCAGGAGGAGGCTGTCTGTCAGTGTGGTCAAGGGAAGTGACGATGGTGGCACTAGGCAGGGAATGGGCCTGATAAAGAAGAAGTGGGGCAATTGGTGATAGGAAGAGCTAGTATTTGGCCATTGACTGGATGCAGGAAGAGGAGAAATCAAGGCTGGCTGGGCCTCCTGGGTATGTGGCATGCTGGGAAGCAGACTGACCTGTAGCAGCAATGTTCAGCTGCAGCCTATGGATCAGAGTAAAGTTGGAAATGCATGGGATGGGCTTCTGGAATTCAGATGGCATCTGCAGGTCTTCCCCTGGGCCCCTCACACCCTCCTTACACTCTCTTGCACAGTTTGATTTGAACTGTGGGAGCCTCACTTGTTTAGCCAACAATCCAAGGACTTTGAAGGAGAGGTCCTTTTCTTTTGCCTCCCAGCATCTACTAGGACCTGCTTCACCAGACCTTCTCCAGCCCCATCCACAGGTTGACATTCTTCAGAAAGGCCCCTGGAGGAGCAGAGGCTGCAATGAGGATCTCAGGACCTGAAGCTGGATCTCACCTGGGGCTTGTTGAACAGGAGGGGATGGCTGGGGAGAACAGCAGAGATGTCATGCAGGTCACAGGGACTTTCAACCTGGAGGTTCCTCACCAGAAAGTGCTGATGCTTTGAGAACAGGGACCCAAGCATGTTGGTACTGGGCACCATCAACTTCTGACAGGCTACCATTTTCATAGTTATGCCCAAGAGGTCTTCGTTGTCTGTAGGAGCAGTCCAGGTAAGATGTGGAGGCTGGAGCTCACAGGGTGCAGTAATTTCCCCCTTTTATCACATTGTCCCCCCATGTCCAGCTACTGACTGAAAACATGGCCAATAGGAAAAGTTTGTAACTAAGCAAGGTACAGTGATGTGTTTGTAAACAGTGAGTCAGGAGGTGGAGGCAGAAAGACTGACGTTCATGGTCAGCCTCGGAAACTTAGTGAGGTCCTGCTTTGATGAACCTCAGTGGTAGAGGGTCTCTGGGATAAAAACCCAGTACCAAAAAAAGTTGCAATTGAATACAATATTAATACTTAAGAAACAAATGTGTGGGCTAAAGAAAATGGTCATTTGTCCCTTCTGTCTTGGCTCTCTCAAGGCTTAAAATCCTCTCTCTGAGATCACTTGACTGGTATTTCAGCACTCTGCTTCAGCGATTTCCCTTTCTAGGCAGCTCTCCAACAGCTCAGTGGTAACTCTTAGGGGCAGGGTGTCTCTGCATGGTAATGCCATACTGTAATCTATTTGCATTCTTTTTTTCTTTTATCTTTATACATGACAGTGGAATGCTTTAAAATTCATATTACACATACAGAGCACATTTTTTTTTCATATCTCTCGTTGTATACAAAGTATATTCACATGAATTCATGTCTTCATACATGTACTTTGGATAATGATGTTCATCACATTCCACCATCCTTTCTAACCACTGTCTCCTCCCTCTCCCCCACCCTTATGCCCTAGCTAGAGTTTGTCAATTCCTCCCATGTGCCTCCTCCATACCCCAATATGAATCAGACTCCTTATATCAGAGAAAACATTTGCCTTTTTTTTTGAGGGGGGATTGGTAACTTCACTTAGAATTACCTTTCCAATGCCATTCATTTACCTGCAAATGTCATGATTTTATTCTCTTTTATTGTTGAGTAAAAGTTCATTGTGTATATATGCCACATTTTTTTTATCCATTCATCTACTGAAGGGCATATAGTCTGGTTCCACAGTTTAGCTATTGTGAATTGTGCTGCTATAAACATTGATGTGGCTGGGTCTCTCTAGTATGCTGTTTTGTAGTCCTTTGGGTATAGTATGAGGAGAGGGATAGCTGGTTCAAATGGTGGTTCCATTCCCAGGTTTCCAAGAATTCTCCATACTGCTTTCCATATTGCCTGAACCAATTTCCAGTCCCACCAGCAGTGTATGAGTGTGCCTTTTCCCCCACATCCTCACCAACACTTATTGTTGTTTGTCTTCATAATAACTGTCAGTCTGACTGGAGTGAAATTATAGCTTAGAGTAGTTTTGATTTGCATTTCTGTAAATGCTAGATATAATTAACATTTTCTCATATATTTATTGATTAGTTTTCTCTTTGTGTTCTTGACAGGTGATGACTTCATGACCTGGGTTGAACTCTCAGCATTTGTTCATTTAGAGATAAGAGAAAGCTGAAGCCTTGTCTACTGGGATCCTACCTAGTGTTTGGGAGTTGAATGTTGGAGGTGAGATACCACTCACACCCTCAAAGTCCTCCAACTACCTTCCCTTTATTCCTTATACTCCTCAGGAAAAAGCCCTGGTACTGACTTCCCTCTATACTTCCCGGAAGAACAAACAATACTCAGAAAAACTGCATAAACACTTTTGTTTTGCTATTTATTTATTTTGTGGTGCTAGGTATCTAACCCAGGACCTTTGGTGTGTCAGACAAGTGCTCTACTAATAAACCTCATCCAGTTCTTGGTAATTATTTTTAATAGAGTTTATTTATTAGAATATTTATTTATTTTTTGGTTTATAACTTATATTACGATTAATTAATTTTTAAATTAATTTATTAATTTTTTGTGGTTGTCTCTTCTGTTAAGAGAAATTTCTTAACTAGTAAAATATTTTTAACATTTTTGCCTCTGCTGGGGATGAGCCTAGGGCCAAACTCATACCACTTCACCGCCGGCTCATTAATAAATCCCATTAGTCCTGAGATTTCAATCCTATATAGGAGATAATAAGTTAACATGCATATTCCAAAAGAGTAAATCCAAGGAGGCTGCTCTGGAGGAGGGTTTGGTGCATGCCGTCCCACCCCTGCTCTGGGTCTGTGGCGCTTACTTAGTCAAAGGGAGCACCTGAAGAGAAGAAAGCAGTTATTGAGGGCTGTCTGGGTTGGCCTCATTCTGTGTGCTCCTCTTCCCTGCTAAACATGTAGGTCGTGGAAATTTCTGCTTCAGAAACTAGCTTGCGTTCCTGACTTTGCTCTTTTGAACCAAGTCTCTGGAGGTGAGTCCACGCCGGACTTTGCGGCTTATTCTCCCTCCTGTCTGGTGCCTTGATCCTTTGGCGTTTTGCATGGTGCCTCCTTGCCAGGGCATGGAGGCAGTACCGTGCAAGCACACTAGAACCCAGCTCAGAAGGGCTAGCTGCCTTACTACGGGTGAGCTGCAGGCTGGACCTGGGAAGGATCCATAGTCGTGGCCTTGCTCAAGGCAGGACTTGCATACGGGGTCTGTGACTGGTGCCTGGGGCCACAATGACACAAGGCCGATCCAGGTGGCTCCTCTTCATTGTAAACCCACAGCAAACTTGGCCAAGCCACTTGCACCCAGGAGCCTCGGCCACAGCCTTCCACCGGGATCACAAGCCTTGCCTCCAGGAGGTACCCTCTCCAGGTTTGGTGGCAGGAACCCCAAGGGTGCCTGAGTCAGGGACAGTTTGCTGGGGGCTCCATTCGGCCTGGAGAAAGGGCTCCCTGGCAACGCTGGGTCCACACTGCCTCAGGGGAGCATGCTTGTTGTCTTTCCAAGATTTCAGAGTATCCCGCAGTCACTGCAAAACAGTTGTGGGGTATACCAGGGTCAGGAGGAGAAAAGGGAACCCAGGCTGTGGTTAACTTCCTGGTGGTGGCCCACGTGGCCATTTTGCTATAGGGTTGTCCGTGTTTGCTTTACAGAATGGAAACAAGAGACCATTGGCTTCTGTGGAACTCATGTTTGTGATACCTGTTGATGGCCAGACTCCTTCCTGCCCACATAGAAAGTGTGGTGCTGGCCCAGTAAGTTCAGTGTCAGTCCAGGGCAAGTCTTCGTGAACCATGGAGGCAGTCAATTCTCCAGTTTTCTGTGGAGATGGAGTATGGAGGATGTCCTGGCACCATCACTCTTTTGCTGGTGGTTCTGGGATGTCAGGAGCCCTCCCTGCATGGGCAAAGATGTTCTGTACAATATATGGGCAGTAGGATCTGTAGCACGTCATGTTGACTCCCATTTGATAGTCTATGTTTGGAGAAATTTAGAATATTCCAATTGACTTAAATGGACACTTTTTGTTGCAGGTGACTTGGATGCAGATATCCATGCCTTGAGTTGCTGCTGCTTTACTGAGAGGACCCACAGGGGTGGGTAGAGGAGCTTTTAGAATTCAGCTTGTCCAATGGGCACCTCACTGTTCTTCCAGCTTTCAGTGCATGAAAGACAGTGGGACCCAGTTTTTCTGGACCACAGCTATGCCAAGCCATGGAATGCCAAACCAGATGCCAGTAGTGCCCACCCCACCTTCATGACCTTTGTTACTCCCCTGAAGCAGCACCAGGATACCATGTGAGTTTGGGTTTCTTTCCTAAAGGCTACTACTGCTAGAACTGGGAAGTAAGAACTTTCATGGAGATGACTGGGAGGGTGCTGTGTGGGAAGCTTGGATGTTAATTTGGGCATCTGTGATGAGCACATACAAATATCAGGCCTAAATGTGGACATTTGTGTTGAAGACTTGTCCTAAGAAAAGTTAGAAAAGCAAGACATGTAAAGGAAACTAGATAAGGGTGTCCACTTAGATAAGCCTTATATAGGGAAAAAGAAATTGAAAAGGATTAAATTGATGAAAATAAATGCTGAGATCTTGATTTTAAAAGATTGCCACATATAGCAGGACAAGTTGGCATGTGCCTGTAATCCCAGTGGCTCTTGATGATGAGGAAGGAGGATTGTGAGTCTAAAGCCAGCCTCAACAACATAGCAAGACCCTAAAGAAAGCATAAAAATGGACTGAAGATATTGCTCAGTGGTTAAGTACCTAATGGGTTCAATGCCTGGTAACAGAAAAAAAAAAAAGATTGCCACACAGGCCATGTATGATTTCACATGCCTGTAATCCCAGAAATTTGGGAGGTAGCAATTCCAAGACCAACCTCCACAATTTAGGGACAACCTGTCTCAACATAAAAAGTGCTGGATTGTAGCTCAATGGTAATGGTCCCTGGGTTGAATCCCCAGTACTATATATAAATAAATATATATATTAATAAATAATTGCCATACACAGTTAGACCTGTGTCACTTTGGTGTAGTGCTGTGGTTTGCTTGACAGTGACAACAACAGTCATTTTGCATTTGCTAAGCTCACACATAAATCTTAGGAGCAAATTCCCAAGACATTGCTTTCTCAATGTGACAGAACTTCCACCCATAGGTTAATCTAAAACCTTCTTAGTCTAATATTTTCAGCCAATCTGTAATATAGGGCAAGCAGCTTTCATGATATTATTATTTGATAGGAGATACAATTACATTGGCTTAAATAAACCTGTTGGCAATTGTTTTGAACTTTAAGGCAGTCTTATTTCTTACATTTTGAGATTTGTTGATATGTACTACTCTGATAATCAAATGATGCCCTTAATTATAGTATTTTGGAGGCTGTTTTTTATTTTATCTTATTTTAATCTTTCCTTAAGCACAAGCTTTAGTTTTTTTGGGAGCTAGAAATCTTGTGTTTTTTCTCTTTAGATTCCACTTCATATCCACTATTGAGTCCTTTTGTTTCTTTTTTGGTAACCAGGGATTGAATTCAGGAGCATGCAATTACTGAGCCACATCCCTAGCTTCATTTTGTATTTTATTTAGAGACACGGTCTCACTGAGTTGCTTAGTTTCTCACTTTTGCTGAGGTTGGCTATGAAATTGTGATTATCCTGCCTTAGCCTCCCGAGCCACTGGGATTACAGGCATGGGCCACTTTGACCAGTATTATTTCTTTCTTAACAAAGATGTTGGTCACTTTTTAATATCATTTTAAATGATTTTATTTCCTTCAGCATGTACCACAGAAAGGGCAGAGATCTAGAGAGAAAGAAGAGAATGATGAATTAGGATAATTTTTTGTGGTGATAAGGTACTTATGCAAAGACATTTTTTGGTAACTAGATGAATATTAACCATTGTGTTGTATTCAGTATGTGTGGGGCTTGTCCCATTTCCTCACCTGTTTACAGTGAATGAAATGTCCCAATAGATGTGGAGATGGCCACGTTGACTCTCATGCCACTCTATGACAACAAGGTGTACAGTGTTATGAATGAGTACAAATGGCATGTCATCTTTGCCAGGCTTCAGGCAGATGCCCTTCCTCCTCCACAGGACCTGTTTTTTTCTGGACCATAGCTATGCGAAGCCATGGAGTGCTCACCCAAATGCCAGTCATGTCCACCCCACCTGCATGCTCTTTGTCACTCCCCTGAGGCAGCATCAGAATACCATGTGAATTTGGGATTCTTTCCTAAAGGCTACTATTGCCAGAACTGAGCAGGTAGGGATTAGAGTGGATTTTTTGAGGGATGATTGGTGGGTACTTATATGGGAAGGTTGGATGATTAATTTGTGCATTTCTGTTGAGCATATACAAATATCAGACCTCGGTGTCCACATTTGCACTGAATAATTTTCCTGAGAAAAGTAAGAAAAGCAGACATCCTAATCTCTTGGACACTGGTTATAATTTTACCTATTTTCAATCTTTCCTTAAGTAGAGGCTTTAGTTTGTTTGGAGATAGAAATCTTTTATTTTGCCTTGTATTTTGACCTTTAAATTCTACTTCACCCCACCTTTGATTCTTAAAGAATTAGAGAGACCATGATGTGTTTTTTTTTCTTTTATTTTGCAGTGTTGGGGACTGAACTCAGGCTCTAAACATAGCAACTCATGATATGTTTTAAATACACATAGAATTGTGGTTTGTGATTCATTTCCCAATGATGTTAAAAATTTTTGTTGTATAAGACATAGGACCTGTGACTTAGGGAATATCTAGCATAATCTTTGTTGTTGTTGTTGTTGTTGTTGTTTTTCGTACTGGGTATTGAACCAGGGGCCCTCCACCACTGAACCATATCCTCAGCCCATTTTTTAAAAATTTTGTTTAGAGACAGGTCTTTCTAAGTTGTGTAGGGCCTTGGTAATTTGCTGAGGCTAGATTTGAGGTTGTTATCCTTCTGTGGCAACCACAGGAGCTCCAAAGATTATATGCATGCACCACAGTTCCTGGCCTCCTTAACATTTAATTCAGGTTGTCTTTTGTTATTTTTGGTTTGTTTTTGTTTTTGTTTCAATGAAAGGGGAGTACTTATATGTTGCCCAGGTTACTCTCCAAATCCTGCACCCCAGTGACCCTCCTGGGGCTGTCTATAGACATGGACCACTGTGCTAAAAGTGTAAGCTTGATGCCTGTCTCCTTAGGCATAACTGAAAACTCCTGTAAAAAGTATTTGAAATCTTTTCCTTTTTGTTATGTAAAGCTTCTTGCTGACATTGAAACCCCTGGATTCATACCCCATTATATTATTTTTTTAATTCTTTTCTTTTCTTTTTTTAGTTGTTGATAGACCTTTATTTTATTTATTTATATACAGTGCTGAGAACCAAACCTAGTGCCTCACATATGCCAGGCAAGGTTGCTACTGCTGACCTTCAGCCCCAGCTTCGTTATATTACTTTATTTTTGAGGTTCTGAGGATTGAACCCAGAGCCATGTGCATGCTAGACAAGCACTGAGGTACATGTCCCACACTTTTTGAAAATTTTGTGACAGGGTCTTCCTGAGTTGCTATAATTTGGCTTGAAATTTTAATCCTCCTGCCTCAGCAATTGGAATTACAGGTGTGTGCCACCACATCTGACTTTGTGACAGTTTTTTCTTAAAGTGAGGTCCTGTAGAGTTCATTTTTTTGGTAGTTAGAAAATTATTTCCTCATATAAACCCTGTTGCCATATATAGACCCTGAAATTTGGAATTTGTCATATTGCAGGAAATAATTTTAGTCTATTGTGGCTGGAATATGGTGGAAGGTGGGTTGTAAGTAGGAGGTAGAGAGAGGTTGGCAGAAGAAATCTCAGTTCATTATGAGTGGTATGAAGTCATTGGAGAATTTTAAGCTAGGGATCCAATTTGTATTTTTAGAGGATCACTTTGGATTTTTAAAAAGTAAATTATAGTATAAGAGCGGGGTTAAGAATACCAGCAGTGAGGCCTCTGCAGTAGCTTGAGATGAGCTACTGATAGTCTGGAAAGGGATGGGAATAGTATAAAGGAAAAGGTTCAAATAGGATCCCTCTTAGAACTTTGGCTTGAGTAGCTGGATGGTACCATGAATTGGGGAGACCTAGGGAGTATAGGTTTGAGATGCCAAAATCAAGAGTAGTCTTGTAGGCACACATGTCCACAAGTGTTCACTCAGTTTCTGATCTGAGAAGATAATCAGCTTTTATTCCCACTACCAAATATACTGCACAGTTATTCACTTTATTTAACAATGATGTGATTATTCCAATCATTGGGAATGGGTGCAGTGAGATCATTGAGGTCAAAAATTTAATATGGTGTTGAGGAGATAGCTAGTAGACCCAATTGATTTGCATGGTATTTCAGGAAACAAAGATTGTACAGTGTACCTAAGATGTTGGGGAAGGATCCCCATGGTACTAAAATTCTATTAGCATCATTTTAAAATGTGAAATATCCTTCAATGATCCATTTATATTCATTTTAGTTGTAGGCACTGCACAAAATGAGTTAGATAGAAGCTGTCTGCATAACAGGTGATCCTAGATAATCACAGACTTTTACAATCATATAGTTAAGTACAAGTTGATTTACTAATGAATGATTTAAAACTCTAGACCAGTGCTATTCAACAGAACTCTGCAGTTATAGAAATGCTGTAATCCTGTGTGGTCTGATCTTGTGGCCAGTCTGCTGAGCATTAGAAATGGTTCTCGTGTGATTAGGAACTGGATTTCAAATTTATTGACACTATTTAATTTCAATTTCTTTAGGTAATCGCATGTGGCTTATAGCTTCTGTATTTGTAAAAATGATTACCTTTATGTAATTTATTATTTGCTTAAGGAATATATCTTTCTTTATAAAAGCTATTGGTCACTTTTTAAACTTTTAGCTGGATTTATATTCCTTCAGCACATACCACAGAGAGAGAAGAGATCTAGAAAAATGTGAGAAAGATGACTTAGGATCAAAAATTTTTGTGGCTATAATGTGCTTATGCAATATAAATCAGACTATGTTAAAGAGACATTTTTTTGGTAACCAGGTGATTGTTAACCATGGTGTTGTTTGCAGTATTTGTTGGCTTGTCTCATTTCCTCACCTGTTTACATAGAATCAGATATCCCAATAGATGTGAAGATGGTCACATCGTCTCCCATGCAACTCTATAACAACCAGAAGGTGTGCTGCATGATGAATGAGTGTGAACGACCCGTCATCTTTGCCAGGCCTGATGCAAATGCCCCTCCTCCACCAGAGCACTGGGAGGAGCATGTCAATAGTAGGACACTCCTCAGAGGGATGGGTTAATGTCACCATCCTATAATTATTTTGTATCATCCTCTTTAAGGAGACATTTATTGTAGCTACATAAATGGGAATTTTCTCCTAACTCTGTCTCATGACTGTCAGCTTGCTGTGCTGTGAGCTCATTGAGAGTAGGGCCTACATCTCTGCCATCTCAGCCTCCATATGGCATTGCCTGGCATAGAGTAGGCATTATATTCAGAGCTCAGCATAATCCCTGGAGGATTGCTTGAGCCCAGGAGTTTGACTCTAACCTTGGCAACATGGTTCATGTTGCTGAAACTTGTCTCAAATTTGTGATCATCCTGAATTGCTGAGATTACAGGTGTGCACTACTGTGCCTAGCTAAGAATACTCTCTTTAAAAAAGTTTGTGAAATGAAAAAAAAATAATTTAATTTGATTGGTGTGGCTAGTTCTGTAGCTTGCATTACAATATAGGGCTCACCCAGACTACCAAAAATTAAATGTACATTTGTATGATTTTACATTTTTGTGGTCTATAGCTAGTAGAGTGCAAATGTTTTAGAATCATGAAAATCCAAGAGATATTTTGAGTGGGTTTAAAAATAGATTTAAAACTGGGTGTGGTGGCATGTATGTAATATGAGCTACTAGGGAGGTTGAGACAGGAGGTCTACATGTTTGAGGTCAGCATCATGCTAATTAGACTCTGTCCTAAATTTTAAAATAAAGTGTTGAGAGTACAACTCAGTACCAGAGTATGTCCCAGCATGCATGAGCTCTCAGGTATAATCCCCACTATTCTCAAACAAATATACCAACAAAGATTTACAATCTCTGGTTTTGAGGGATACTTGCATTTATTTTCCTGGATTTGCTGGCTAGTTTTGTTTTCCTGCCCCTGTCTCCAACAGAATCAGCATTCCTCCATTTTTCTGTTTGTTTAGCAAACATTTCCCTTTATTTTTTTTAAAGAGAGAGAGAGAGAGAGAGAGAGAGAGAGAGAGAGAGAGAGAGAGAGAATATTTTAATATTTATTTTTTAGTTATTGGTGGACACAACATTTTTTTTTATGTGCTCCTGAGGATCGAACCCGGGCCGCACGCATGCCAGGCGAGCGCGCTACCGCCTTAGCCAAATCCCCAGCCCCAAAATTTCCCCTTTATATAACAACTTTATTGAGGTTTATTTACACACCCTGTAATTCACCAGTTTATGTGTACTGCCAGTGCTTTTTAGTGTAAATTCAGAGTTATGACCCCAACACCCTAGTGAGTTTGATGAACTATTTTATCACCTCAATAAGAAACTCTATTCCTATTATCAGTCAATCACCATTCCTCCTGACTTCACTGGTCCCTGGGAGCCACCGGTGCACTCTTTGACTTAGATTTGCCTCTTCCAGACTTGAGTGTATGGGATTGTAAACTGTATGTTCTCCATGGTGGGTGGCTTTGGCTTGTGCTTGGTGGAATGTTTCCAAGGGTCATGCTTATTAGGCCATGTTACATTACTCCTTTCTGTTGACTGACATTCCATTGATTAGATAATCCATATTTTATTTGTCCAATGATCACTGATGAGCATTTAGGTTGTTTCTGCTTTGGCTGTTATGAAAATGATGCTGTGAAAAGTTGTGTACAATTGTGTGTGTGTGTGTGTGTGTGTGTGTGTGTGTGTGTGTGTGTGTGTTTTGCCCGGGATTGAAACCAGGACCTTGTGCATGCTAGCCAAGCACTTTACTGAGCTACCTCAGCAGGCCCTGTGTACAAGTTTTTGTGTGAATGTATGTGTAAAGTACCTAGGAATGGAATTGCTGGATCATAAGTATATGAACTCTGTACTTAACTTCTGAGAAACTGCCAGAGTTTTTGACAAAGTGGCTGCTTAGCACTTCGCTTTTGATGAAACTGGCTTTGAACTCACGATCCTCCTGCCTCAGCCTCCCAAGCTACTGGGATTACAGGCATAAACCACCACACCAAGCTTAATACTTTACTCTTTTTTAAAAGAATTTTTGTCATTGTAGATAGACAGCATGGCTTTATTTTTATTTGTTTTTTGTTATGTTGTGCTAAGGAAAAACCTGGTGCCTCACACATGCTAGGCAAGTGCTCTGTCACTGAGCTATGGCCCCAGCCCGAATGCTTTTACTTCTTATTGTATTAATTTTCTGGAGCCTTTTTTGTTCTGGAGTTTTAACCCCCCTAAGCAGGGCCATTGTTTTTTATTTGCGACAGGTCTTCTTATGTTGCTAAGGCTGACTTTGATCTTTAGATCCTTCTGACTCACTCAGCCTCCCTAATGCTGGGAGTACAGGTGTCACCACATTGGCCTGTGGGGTATCTTTGTTTCTTACTTTTTTGGTACTAGGGATTGAACTCAGGGGCAGTAAAGCACTGAGTCATATCCCCAGCTCTATTTTGTATTTTATTTAGGGAGATGCTCATCACATCACCATTGCTGTGGCTAGCTTTGAACTCATGATCCTCCTGCCTCAGCCTCTCAAGCTGCTGGGATTACAGGTGTGGTGCCACGACACCCAGTTCTGGAGTATCTTTCTTATTTCAATGCAGTTGCATTTTCCCACTATGTTTTAACTTTATAATTCTTATTCCCTTTTACAGAGGTTTGAAATTTTCATATAGCTACATTTATCTTCCTTTGTTGGTCTTCTAGGTTTTTTAGATGTTTTCTTATTTCATTCTTAGAAAGACTTGAATCTGAAATAGGTATATGGCTAGGTAGATTGATTACTATTTTCTACCTTGCTAGTGGATATCTCAGCCCTATTTTTTGACTTTATTTTTACTGATAAGAAACACTATCTTGATATAAATCTTGTTTGGGCCTAGCAATCACTTATATTTAAAAAAATATTGAGTAGTTTTTTCCTAATGACAGGGAGAGTCAGTAAACAAATATTACTGAGTTGCTATTTTTGTGGGTGTTTTTGTTTTGTTTTGGTCCTGGGAATTGAATTTGTCCACTAAGCCACATCTCCAGACCTATTATTATTTTTTTATTTAGAAATATGGTGTCAAAAGTTGTTTAGTGCCTCACTGTTGCTGAGTCTGGCTTTGAACTCACAATCCTCCTATCTCAGCTTCCCGAGCTCCTGGGATAAGAGGTGTGCACCACTGTACCTGGCTCTGAATGGTTTTCTTCTATTGCCTTTGTTTTCATATCTTTAGGAGGCTTCCGAGTCTGAATTAGAGTACCTAATTCAGATTGCCAGGAGTGGGTTGATGGGCAGGTTAACAGGATCCACAGTTCTGTCTGGGTTCATTGATGTGGGGTTAAGAACTGTAGGGTAGATTCCTGATTGCAGTTTACTGCTGATTTGGAGGACAGAAAAAGTTGTCAGTAAACAGCTGGTCATCTGTATGGTGGTGTCATATACTGGGATAACAAAATGTTAACTTACATAGGACATAAGTTTACTAATTTTGTAACATAGAGAAAAAATTAAGAAGCATGGAAAAGGGAGAGAAATTACTGTAGGGTAGAATTGAGACCAGGAGAATAGTAACATATCTGTCATATTTTTTTAAAAACTAGTTTAAGTAGAATTCTTACCATAGTCTAAGGTTTTGGTATACTGAAATGCTTTGATGTTTCAGGTTTTGTGAAATGTACAACCTATGCAATTCAAATTTCTCTATACGCTGGTACCCTATCTTCATTTGCTAGTGTATTTTAGCTATTAGATATATAAGTACCTTTGGTAGCACTAAAAGAATTCATCTTTGACTGGTATTGACTTGTAGGTGAGAATATACAAATGTGTGCTGAGATGATTCATCACCAGGATTGGGAACAGAATTTTGTGTCAAGTTATACTCTTTCAGAAGAGGATCAAAAAAGATTACAGAGTTTTCCTTAAATGTTGTGCATACATGAGGAGTGTCCCTAGGGTATGTCCTTAATTTCTCAGATATTCCCTTTAGGACTGACTGGACAGTGGCCAAGAACACACTATTCAACAAGATCCTCAAAGCCCTGCAGTCTGACCAACTTGCCCGCTTGGCCAACGAAGGGGTAAGAAATCAGAAATCTGCCAATGTGGGCTCTTCCTAGTTCAGGCCTCTATGACTGACTGATTTCTACCTACCTCCTATTTGCTAACTATGTGGAACTCTTGTTCCTTCTTCTTGTATTTTTCAGGCTTGTAATGAGCCAGTGCTGCATCATGTAGCTGTGGACAAGTGTGCAAGGCGGGTGCGGCAGGCCCTGGCCAGTGAGAGTTGGGACACCAAGATGATCCAGTGGCTGCACACGACCCTGATGGAGACCTTGAGTCTGCCCATGCTGGCTGCCTACATGGATGCTTTGCAGACACTGAAAGGGAAGGTAAGGCTATGGTTGGTGTCTGCCCTGTGCTGGGGGCCACCAGTCCCTGTGATGCATTCAGACATGGGGTTGGGTAAAGTCTTTACGTGGTCAGTTTGGAGGGCATGGCTAGCAGGTATGCTAATAAAAATAGGAGACAAGGTCTTGTTTTTACATTTGATCTGGTGTAATGTCTTTGTGCCATCTCCATAATGAGGTGCAGGGCCTGAAATCCAGAGGACTCATGGCCTGACAGCCTCTGGCTTATGTCATTACTGGATTTTATTTTCCTGCTCCCTCTGAAGTCTAACAACCTCCATCAGACCTTGATAGTTTTCATTCTCCAATCTTTAAAAACCTTTTTTCTTTCTTTCTGAAAAGGATCTCTAACATCTAAAAACCTTTTCCTTTCCCTAAGATCACTTTGACCTCTGTGGGCAGTGTGGAATACACAGATACTCCTTTGGAGTGTAAGCATCAGTGTATTAGAAACTCATATTTATACATATGCAAGGTCACATCTTTGGTGGACAGTAAAAGAACAGGATATGGTATAATTAAAGATATATACACTATTGTTGGATATGTTTTTAGAACATAATAATAGGCTTCATTAACAAGCCACACTTGAAAGCTGTACTTTAGAAGAAAATTCAGGGTTTATTTAAATTTTCTTATTTATATAAGGATACAATTTCTTTATTTGTTTTTATGGAGTCCTCAGGATTGAACCCAGGGCCTTATATGTGCAAGGCAAGTGCTATTCCACTGAGCCAAAATACTAGTCCAGAAAAAGCAATTTTTAAAAAAATTTATGTATATATATATATATTTTTTTTTTCAGCAAATAGTCACTAGAAATTTTAGAAAATGCAGAA
Organism: Callospermophilus lateralis; assembly: GCF_048772815.1. Taxonomy (NCBI): domain Eukaryota; kingdom Metazoa; phylum Chordata; class Mammalia; order Rodentia; family Sciuridae; genus Callospermophilus; species Callospermophilus lateralis. The sequence continues at coordinate 8,795,432 of NW_027510155.1, forward strand.
ATACATATGCAAAAAGTCATGCGTAGTTCCACAGGAATTCTATGAACATTTGGAATGTTCATATCATCATACAGCCTTTTGTATAGTGCTGTATATATTTTGTTTTACATGTAGAATTTTAGCAAAATTCTTTTGTTCCTTGCTTTCTCTGTCTCTTTCTGTCTCTCTCTGTCTCTCAGTACTAGGGATTGAACCAAAGGATGCTGTATCACTGACCTGCATTTTATTTATTTACATTTTGAGACAGAGTCTCACAACTCTGGCTGGCCTCAAACTTATCATCCTTCATATCACTGTGATTGCAGCATGGCCACCATGCCTAGTGCTAATTATTTCTGTGGGTTGTATATTGTCTAGTATGTATTTGAAATTAACCCATGGTGGGCATGGTGGTACACACATGTAATCCCAGCAGCTTGGGAGGCTGAAACAGGAGGATTGTTAGTTCAAAGCCAGCCTCAAGCAACTATTGAGGCTTCAAGTAACTTCAGTAAGACAATATAAAAATAAAAAATAAAAATTGGTGATGTGTTTCTGTCTTTATGTATCCCTGAGTTCTATCAATGGTACCAAAAACTAGAAAATAATCCTAGATATTCAATCAGGTGGATAAATTATTTAACTGCTCCCTAACATATACCTTTAGATTATTTATGTATTTTGATTATTATTAACAGATAATATGTCACTGGGTATAGATTATTTTTGATCTAATTTCTTGTTTTGGAACCAGGAATTGAACCAAGGCACACTTAACAACTGAGCCACATCAGGCCTTTTTAAATTTTTGAGACAGGTTCTCCTTGCTCAGTTGCTTAGGGCCTCACTCATTTGCTGAGGCTGGTTTGAACTCGCAATCCTCCTGCCTCTACCTCTCAAGGTGCTGGGAATACAGGTGTGTTCCACTATACCTGGATTGATATAATTCCTTTTAGAAGGTTCTCTAGTGAAATCATTTCGTACAGTGATGGGGATAAACTTAGGATCCAGATGCATTTTACCAGATTGATTTAAAAAGGAGCATACACACTCTTCTTGCATGCTGGGGGTTTACTTTTCATGCAGCCACTTATTTGTACCTTTGTTACACACTGAACCATCTCAAACTTTGTCTTTCTAGATCCCAACCTTGATTGACCGCATGCTTGTGTCACTCAACACAAAGACTGGGGCCAAAGGAACTGAGGTCTTGTCACTGCTGCTGAAAAGGCCCTGGGACCCTGCTGCAGGGGTGCTTCCTCATGACAAGCCAGTGAGTTGAGGGGCTCAGGCTTAAGTGTGGCAGTGAGATGTTCTGACTCGTAGCCTGTAGCCCTGGCTGGAGGAAGTTGTAACCTTTTCCATTAACCAGTTGTTTATTTGTGCCTAACATAGTTCTGAAAGCAATGGGTCATGGGTTGGGTGAGCAGCCATAAAAGCCACTCTTGATGGTTGTGGGTGAGACTCTCACTCACCAGGTGGGATTTTCTCTTTGCAGAGGAAACTCCCTGGCTTTCCTGATTTTTATCACCTCATCAGGCCCCTCTAACTCTGCATTCCCCACCTCACACTGCCACCGCTTCTGGAAATCTCAGCTGTGCTGTTTAGGCAAGGTTTGTTGGGGGCAAGAGGATGTCTCCACATGGGAATAAGATCTAGGAGGATGGAAGAGAAGAAACACAGGAGGGTGTAAAAATGGATGAACATGAAATGTAGAGCATCCCGTGACTCTTAATTGGTGTTCAGATACCACTTGCTGCATGGTTGAGGGATTCAGAGTAGGTTAAGTAGAATGGAGAGATTGGAACCTAGCACTTTGGTATAGCACCCTTCCTTCCTTTAGGTCATCCCTGTCGCCACCCATCTGCCAAAAAAAATGGCAGTGGAGTGGGCCTTCTGCAGTGCCTTCAGCATATTATCGGGGCAGTGAGAAGCAAAGTTTTGGAGGTGAGAATGACCCTGTCTCGGGCGACCCTGGCACACCCCGAGTGACCGTGGTACACTCAGTGTGCTGGGGTGTTTATACCTGTCTGCAGCCTCCTTCTGACTGTCTTCTTTCCCTTCCTCTGAAGATTCACCGCCATTTCCCACACAAACCCATCATTTTGATTGGCTGGAACATGGGAGCTTTGGTGGCCTGTCAGCTAAGTGGTTTCTGTCTTATTTGGAGCTGTCTTGTAGGGCAGTACTGCTTGCTTATGATGGCCATCAAGGCCTTGACTTGTGTTTCAAGCCCAGTGCTAGATGCTTACCTGATTATTGCATTTTAAACTGTAGAAAACAAATTTTAGTGTTTTTTTTCACTTTACTATGGAAATTTTTCAGCAGGACCTAAAGTAGAGAGAAGCTAGTAGGTACACCACAGGGCCCCTTGCTCAACTTTACCTATAACCAACTCATGGCAGGCTTGCTTCATCTTTCCCCTTCCTCCTTCCTTTCTCACTCAGGTTAATTTGAACAAAATCCCTATATATTTTCTATAATTTATGTACATCAATCAGCATTTCAAAAACCAAACAAACAAAAATAACTTCTGAATTACTTTTTTTAAACCACATGAAAGTACCATTTAATTTGCCCAACTGAAAAAATAAATCTCATAGGCACAAATCAATAGCTCTGGAATTTCATGTTGTGTTCATATTCTGTCCCTTTATAAGATATTGAGGAGTTTTTCCTTTGTCTTACATTGTATATCCACTAGTTTGTTTAAGTGCCTCTGACATGTCCAGAGCCCCAGTGCTGTCCAGTCTTGTGGAGTAGATACCTAGAGTCCAGAGAGGAAGACCACATCCACCTGACTCCTGCTCCCAGGGAAGTGAAATCAGCAGCTGTTCCACAAAATCTGGGATGTCTGGAGCAGAGAGATTCTGTTCTACTTAAGGGAGAAAGGCAATGCCTTTACCGTTTTATGAACTCTTGGTGGAGAAAAGTGATGATGTCTCGGCCTAGGTTGACAAGGTTGAAGTAAGAAACCTCCCATCCTGTGCCATCTGAGGACCTGACTTCCCTTCATGGTAGCTCTCATGGGAGAGCACACCTTGTGTTAGGACAGAGGAAGGGGAGGAGGGAATGGCTGGTGGGTCTGCCAATTCCCTAGACACTGGGTAGGCTGAGGTACACTGAAGTCATCTTCCTGCAGACAGACTGTGCCATTGTCCAAAGGTGTTATTCATGGAATATGTCACTGCTGTTGTCTGCCTTGGGTTTCCTCTGTTCACTGTGTATGGCCCCCGGGGGGAAAGAGTAAGGTGAAGCTGGTGGCAGAGGTCATTCACAGTGGGGGCAGGGGCATCAGGAACACATCCTCATACATGCTGGGTCAGTTCTGCATGATTGTGAACTGGCCAGATCTAACCCTATACCCCTTATAGAATGGGGATGATCCCCTCTTGGATATGAAGACTCCAGTCCTCTTTGTTATTTATCAGAATTCCCTGAAGTGTCACCCTGAGGCCATGGAGGACTTCTGGGAGAAGATCTGTGCAGAAAACAGCTTGGTGATCATTGGGGGAGCTGATGATGATCTCATATGGGTAAGGTCCCCCTGGGGTTGTCAGAGTGTTGGAGGAATGCTGTATGGTGTTGCTGTAACTGTAGGCTAATCTGCTTAATCAGGTAATAGTAAGCAGTTATTTTTTAGTTAATTTTATATCTATAAAAATGTCACAAAATTGGGTACAAGAAAAATCCATATACCTCTAACCTGGATTTTTCAAATGTTGGCATAATATATAAATGGAGGATAATTCTCAAAGTCAGGAAATAAACATCACTATGGTGGCATTAGCTAATCTGTAGACTCAGATTTCATCAGTTGTCTCCCAAATGTTCATTTCTGGCCCTGGACTCAATCCAGGATTCCATGTGACTATGGTTGCCATCTTTCCTCAGTCTCCCCATCCCTACCCCATGAAACTTTGGACTGAGCCAAGAGGTAATCTACCACTGAGCTATACCTTTGCCCTTTTTTGTCTTTATTTAGTTTATTTTATTTTATTTTTGGTAGTAGGTATTTAACCCAGGCACACATTATCACTGAGCCACTTCTGCAGCCCCCCACCCCTTTAAAAAAATTTGTTTTGACATGGTCTCACTGAATTGCTTAGGGATTTGCTAAGTTGTTGAGGCTCACATTTAATTTTAGATCCCCCTGCCTTAGCCTCCCAAGCCAATGGAATTAAAGGTGGGTGCCATGACACCACATTTTTTTTTTAATTTTGAGACAAGGACTCTCTATGTTACCCAGACTGGACTCAACCTTGTTACCTCAGCCTCCTGAATTGCTGGGTTTACCAGTGTACACCACCATACTATGATCTTGACACTTTCAAAAATGACTGGCCATTTATTTTATAGACTGTCCCCCAGTTTAGGTTTTTGACATTTTCTTCATGGTTATATTGAAGACATGTGTTTTTGGCAGAAATGCTTTTTTTTTTTTTTTTTGGTGTGCATCTCTTTTATTATGTTACATTAATCAAATACTACTAAAGACATACATCTAAGAAAAGTGTCACAATGATATTCTATAAAAACATTTTTTTAAAGAGAGTCCATCCTGACAGCTATATCAACTACATTGTTTTAAGTGATTGTCAGGCACACACTTCTCAGAAATTAAGACAATTTATGTATGTGCTCTTGAGTTCTCCTCTTCATCTGCCCATTTCTTTTACCCTAGTCCCTTGAAGGCTAGGTTTTTTTAAAAAAAGTAATAATTTAATTGGAAAAAAATGCACAAACTCTCAAAAATCTGAGGGTAAATGATTTTTAAAAATTTTTTAAAGCAAGATATTCCATCTAATATTTAGAGTCCTCTTTTATAGAAAATCAAATTATCACTTAATAGTCTATTTAATGTTGAAATGAACACACATAAAAGCAAATAGATGAGGGACAAAATGGGCAATACCTTAGGATTTATAGACATCAAACTATGAGCAAGACATATGTAAGTATTAACCATTATAGTCAGCTATTCCAGAAAAATAGCAATACTATATTTAAAACTACAACCACTCTTGTCTTTACATAGCATGAGTTTTTTTTTTTGTTGTTGTTGTTTGTTTGTTTTTGTAATGGAGGTTGAACCCAGGTGTACTTTACCACAAAGATACATCACCAGCACTTTTTATTGTTTTTTATTTTAAAACAAGGTCTCACTAAATTGGTAAGAATTGTGCTAAGCTGCTGAGACTGGCCTTGAATGTGTGATAATTCTTTTTTTTTATTGGTTGTTCAAAACATTATAAAGCTCTTGACATATCATATTTCATACATTAGATTCAAGATGGTTATGAACTCCAAATTTTACCCCAAATATAGATTGCAGAATCACATAGGTTACACATCCACATTTTTACATAATGCCCTATTAGTGATTGTTGTATTCTGCTACCTTTCCTATCCTCTACTATCCCCCCTCCCCTCCCCTCAATCTTCTCTCCCTACCCCATTTACTATAATTCATTTCTCTCCTTGTTAATTTGCCCATTCCCCTCACAACCTCTTATATGTAATTTTGTATAACAATGGGGGTCTCCCTCCATTACCATGCAATTTCCTTTTCTTCTCCCTTTCCCTCCCACCTCATGTATCTGTTAAGTGTTAATCTTTTCTTCCTGCTCTTCCTCCCTGCTCTGTTCTTAGTTGTTCTCATTATATCAAAGAAGACATTTGGTATTTGTTATTTAGGGATTGGCTAGCTTCACTAAGCATAATCTGCTCTAGTGCCATCCATTTTCCTGCAAATTCTATGATTTTGTCATTTTTTAGTGCTGCATAATACTCCATGGTGTATAAATGCCACATTTTTTTTAATCCATTCATCTATTGAAGGGCAACTAGGTTGGTTCCACAGTCTAGCAATTGTGAATTCTGCTGCTATGAACATCAATGTAGCAGTATCCCTTTAGTACGCTCTTTTAAGGTCTTCAGGGAATAGTCCGAGAAGGGCAATAGCTGGGTCAAATGGTGGTTCCATTCCCAGCTTTCCCAGGGATCTCCATCCAGCTTTCCAGATTGGCCATACCAGTTTGCAGTCCCACCAGCAATGTAAAAGAGTACCCTTTTCCCCACATCCTCTCCAGCACTTGTTGTTGTTTGATTTCATAATGGCTGCCAATCTTACTGGAGTGAGATGATATCTTAGGGTGGTTTTGATTTGCATTTCTCTGACTGCTAGAGATGATGAGCATTTTTTCATGTACTTGTTGATTGATTGTATGTCTTCCTCAGAGAAGTGTCTGTTCAGGTCTTTGGCCCATTTGTTGATTGGGTTATTTGTTTTCTTATTGTTTAATTTTTTGAGTTCTTTGTATACTCTGGATATTAGGGCTCTATCTGAAGTGTGAGAAGTAAAAATTTGTTCCCATGATGTAGGCTCCCTATTTACCTCTTTTATTGTTTCTCTTGCTGAGAGAAAACTTTTCAGTTTAAGTAAGTCCCATTTGTTGATTCTTGTTATTAACTTTTGTGCTGTGGGTGTCCTATTAAGGAATTTGGAGCCCGACCCCACAATATGTAGATCGGAGCCAACTTTTTCTTCTATCAGATGCAAAGTCTCTGATTTGATATCTAGCTCCATGAGCCACTTTGAGTTAACTTTTGTGCATGGTGAGAGGAGGGGATTCAGTTTCATTTTGCTGCATATGGATCTCCAGTTTTCCCAACACCATTTGTTGAAGATGCTATCCTCCCTCCATTGCATGCTTTTAGCTCCTTTATCAAATATAAGGTAGTTGTAGCTTTGTGGATTAGTCTCTGTGTCCTCTATTCTGTACCATTGGTCCACCCGCCTGATTTGGTACCAGTACCATGCTGTTTTTGTTACTATTGCTCTATAATATAGTTTTAAATCTGGTATCGCTATACCGCCTGATTCACACTTCCTGCTTAGAATTGCTTTTGCTATTCTGGGTCTTTTATTTCTCCATATGAATTTCATGATTGCTTTATCTATTTCTACAAGAAATGCCGTTGGGATTTTGATTGGCATTGCATTAAACCTATAGAGAACTTTTGGTAATATCGCCATTTTGATTATGTTAGTTCTGCCTATCCATGAACAGGGTATATTTTTCCATCTTCTAAGATCTTCTTCTACTTCTCTTTAGGGTTTTGTAGTTTTCATTGTATAAATCTTTCACCTCTTTTGTTAGGTTGATTCCCAAGTTTTTTTTTTGTTTTTTTTTTGAGGATATTGTGAATGGAGTGTTTTTCCTCATTTCCGTTTCAGAAGTTTTGTTGCTGATATACAGAAATGCCTTTGATTTATGAGTGTTGATTTTATATCCTGCCACTTTGCTGAATTCATTTATTAGTTCTAGTAGTTTTTTTGGAGACCCTTTTGGGTCTTCTAGGTATAGAATCATGTTGTCCGCAAATAGTGATAATTTAAGTTCTTCCTTTCCTATTTTTATGCCTTTAATTTCTTTCATCTGTCTAATTGCTCTGGCCAGTGTTTTGAGAACTATATTGAATAGAAGTGGTGATAGAGGGCATCCCTGTCTTGTTCCAGATTTTAGGGGGAATGCCTTCAATTTTTCTCCATTGAGAATGATGCTAGCCTGAGGCTTAGCATAGATAGCTTTTACAATGTCGAGGTAAGTTCCTGTTATCCCTAATTTTTCTAATGTTTTGAACATAAAGGGATGCTGTACTTTGTCGAATGCTTTTTCTGCGTCTATTGAAATGATCATATGGTTCTTATCTTTAAGTCTATTGATGTGGTGAATAACATTTATTGATTTCCATATATTGAACCATCCTTGCATCCCAGGGATGAATCCTACTTGATCATGGTGCACAATTTTTTTGATGTGCCTTTGTATCCAATTCGCCAGAATTTTATTGAGGATTTTTGCATCTAGGTTCATCAGAGATATTGGTCTGTAGTTTTCTTTCTTTGAGGTGTCTTTGTCTGGTTTTGGAATCAGGGTGATGTTGGCATCATAAAATGAATTTGGCAGAGCTCTCTCTTTTTCTATTTCCTGAAATAACTTGAAAAGTATTGGTATTAATTCTTCCTTATAGGTTTTGTAAAACTCCGCTGTATACCCATTCGGTCCTGGGCTTTTCTTGGTTGGAAGTCTTTTGATTGCTTCTTCTATTTCATCTATTGATATTGGTCTGTTTAAGTTGTGAGTATCCTCCTGACTCAGTCTGGGCAAATCATATGACTTAAGAAATTTATCGATGTCTTCACTGTCTTCTATTTTATTGGAATATAGGTTTTCAAAATAATTTCTAAATGTCTTCTGTATTTCTGTAGCATCTGTTGTGATATTGCCTTTTTCATCCCGTAAGTTAGTAATTTGAGTTCTCTCTCTTTTTCTCTTCATTAGCATGGCTAAGGGTCTGTCGATCTTATTTATTTTTTCAAAGAACCAACTTTTAGTTTTGTTAATTTTTTCAATAGTCTCTTTTATTTCAATTTCATTGATTTCCGCTCTGATTTTAATTATTTCTTGCCTTCTGCTACTTTTTCTGTTGTTTTGTTCTTCCTTTTCTAGGGATTTGAGATGAAGTGTGAGCTCATTTATTTGTTGGTTTTTCCTTTTTTTGAGGAATGACCTCCAAGCGATGAATTTCCCTCTTAAAACTGCTTTCATTGTGTCCCATAGATTCCAATATGTTGTGTCTGTATTTTCATTTATCTCTAAGAATTTTTTGATTTCCTCCTTTATGTCTTCTGTAACCCATTGATCATTCAGTAACATATTCTTCATTTTGAATGTGATGTAAGATTTTTCCTTCCTTCTTTTATCATTGATTTCCAGTTTCATTCCATTATGATCAGATAAAATGCATGTTATTATCTCCACCCCTGTATATTTACTGAGGGTTTTCCTATGGCATATTATATGGTCTCCTTTTGGGAAGGATCCATGTGCTGCTGAGAAGAAAGTATATCCACTTGATGATGGTTGATATATTCTATATATGTCAGTTAGGTCTAGGTTGTTGATTGTGATATTGAGTTCTATAGTTTCTTTATTCAACTTTTGTTTGGAGGATCTGTCCAATGGTGAGAGAGGTGTGTTGAAGTCACCGATAATTATTGTGTTGTGGTCTATTTGATTCTTGAACTTGAGGAGAATTTGTTTTATGAATGTCGCAGCACAATTATTTGGTGCATAGATATTGATAATTGTTATGTCTTGTTGGTGAATGGTTCCTTTTAACAGTATATAATGTCCTTTTTTATCCCTTTTGATTAACTTAGTCTTGAAGTCAATTTTATTTGATATGAGAATGGCCACCCCTGCTTGCTTACGAGGACCTTGTGCGTAGTATATTTTTTCCCAACCTTTCACCTTCAGCCTGTGTATGTCTTTTCCAATCAGATGTGTCTCCTGGAGGCAGCATATTGTTGGATTTGTTTTTTTAATCCATGTTACCAGCCTATGTCACTTTATTGGAGAATTTAAGCCATTAACGTTTAGAGTTACTATTGATATATGGTTTGTACTACCAGCCATATTTGTTTATTTATCTTTTTTTTTTTAATTTAGTTTGTTTCTCCATGGTTAGCTTTCCTCCCACCCTCTGTCATTATAGAGGCACTTCCCACTGATGGTTTTGGTTATTGTTTTTCATTTCTTCCTCGTGTAGTGTTTTGCTCCAGATGCTTTGCAATGCTGGTTTTCTGGCTGCAAATTCTTTTAGCTTTTGTTTATCATGAAATATTTTTATTTCGTTGTCATACCTGAAGCTTAATTTTGCTGGATACAGAATACTTGGTTGGCATCCATTGTCCTTCAGTGTTTGAAATACGTGGTTCCAGGATCTTCTTGCTTTCAGTGTCTGTGATGAAAAATCCATTGTTAACCTTATTGGTTTACTCCTGAATGTAATCTACCTCCTTTCTCTTGAAACTTTTAATATTTTCTCCTTGTTCTGTATATTGGATATCTTTATAACAATGTGTTTTGGCATTGGTCTACTGTGATTTTGTGTGCTCGGTGTTCTGTATGCATCCACAATTTGTATATCCGTTTCCTTTTTTATTTCTGGAAAGTTTTCTGTAATTATTTCATTCAGCAGGTTACTCATTCCCTTGGTGTGAATCTCTGTACCTTCTTCTATCCTGATGACTCTTAGGTTTGGTTTTTTTATGTTATCCCATATCTCTTGGATGTTTTTCTCGTGATTTTTAACCAGCCTTTCTGAATTGGCTAGGCTCTTTTCAAGATGATATATTTTGTCTTCATTATTTGACGTTCTAGCTTCTACTTGCTCCACTCTGTTAGTGATACTCTCAATTGAGTTTTTAATTTGGTTTATCGTTTCCTTCATTTCTAGAATTATTGTTTGATTTTTTTTTATAAACTCTATCTCCTGATAAAGATGCTTAACTTCTTCTTTTATCTGTTTATGTAATTCATTTTCAAAGTGTTCTTTCACTGTTTGGATTTGCTGTCTCGTATTCTCTTTAAGGTTTCATTCCATCTGTCTAAGGTATTCCTTGAGTTCTTTATATGACCATTTTTCTGCTGACTCTTGGTCCGCCTGAATATTTAGGCTGTCCTGCATTGTTTGTACTCCTTTTCTTCCTTGCTTTTTTATGCTGCTCATATTACTTCTTGATCTGTTTAATTGCTGAGTTACTGTTTACTCTTATAAATTTATTTGATGCTTGGGAGAAAAGATATTAGAAGCGAAGGGAAGAAGTCACTAAAGAGAATGAGAGTAGGCAGGTGGAATTCAAGGAAGGGGGAATAAGAAAATTGAAAAGAAATGAAAAGACAAAAGAAACAAAAACAAAAAAAAATAGAAAATAAAAAAAAGAAAGAAAAGAAGAGAAAAAGAATTTTTTTACAAAAATAATAATGTTAATAATAAAAAATGAATATTAAAACTTAAAAAAATAATAATTAAATAAAAAAATTAAAAAGAAATTAAAAACATTGAAAAAAGTTAAAGAACAACAACATATTAAAATTTAAAATTAAAGAAAAAGAAAAAAAGAAAAAGAAAAAAAATGAATAATAATAATAAATGCAGTCTTAGAGTTCGATTGACTTCTCTTCCAGTAGGTGGAGCTGTGCCCACTGGGCCAAGCTTCTCCTCTCAATAGGTGGGAATCATTAACAGTGCAGCAGCTCTTTCTCCCAGACTGGGCGGGTCTCCAACCCTGAGTATCTAGGGCCTTCTATTGTGTTTCCTCAAGCCAGGCCGCACTCAGCTGTGATGCTCACCACAATACTGGCTACACGCCAGGCCTGCTGTTCCTGGGAGCCCTGTCCCACTGTTTTCAATGCAGTTATCTCCTCCGCCCATGACCTCAGTTCTCTGCCAAGGTGGTATCCCATGCAAATGGTGACCATTCGTTCCCTATGTCGGGTGACCAACGCAACGGGTGGGTCCTGACTGTCTCTCCCAATCCCCGTTTCAAACCTGTGGCCACTGCCTATGAAGGCTCGGTTGACTTTTACCTCTGTAAGTTCATAAGGGCCAATCAGTTATTTCAGCGGAATAGTTAGTGCTGAGTCACTGGAAGCGATCGAACCGGAGCTTGAATGCAGCCGATCTGGGCTCAGTGTGTGTGTTCTGTGGGGCCCTGACTTTATACCCCAGATCCACGTCAGCTCAGGATTGCCTAGTGATCCTGAGCAAACAGCATTTAGACAATTTACGGCTCCTGCAGTTGAAGTTGTCAGAGACTTGATCTCTCCGCACCTGCCACCATGTTATATCTCCTCAATGGTATTCATGTTACCCTTACAGCTTCCTGGCTTAAGCAAGTTATTGGGATTATACAAACTGCTGCTTCTGTTTCCAGTCCAGATTTCTAGAAATAAAACCCTGCCACCATTGCCTCCGCCTCTGGGTTGCGCTCACGGGAGCCGTGCTTGTCTGTGACCGTATCAGAGCCCCCGCGGCCGTGGCCTCCGCAGCTCTCAGCCCGGTGCCGGCCCCGGGACCCAAGTGGCTGCCGCCGCGGCTCTCCACCTTCCCCCTCCGGAGCACTGGGCCCCTCGCAGGGGGGTGCAGAACGACCCCACTGCAGGCTCTGCCCGAAGGTGCAGCAGCGAACAGGGGACCAAGGCGCAGCTTTCGGAGAACAGAACTCGACAGGCAGCCCAGCTCCAACCTCTAGATGCGGCTGCTGGACAATGTATACAGAGACATCAACACCGTGATCCGAAAGCAAATGGCGGCTCCCGCGGAGTGGATTTTCAGCAGCGAAACCACAGCCTGGCTCTTTTTCGATCTCTTTGTTCTTCCTGCTGCTTAGCAAAGTGGTCCACTACAGATTAATGGTGAAAGGAGCTCTAACAAGCTGCGCAAAATCTCGATTAAAGCTGCTGCTCTGAGTACCATGCTCAACACTTCAACAACCTCTGTACGCAGCGGCCATCTTCCTGTCGAATGTGTCAGAAATGCTTCTTGACTTTTCTCATTGATTCCCATAACAGGATTCCTGTTGGTTTGTCTTATCACCACTGATAATCCCTTGCTCATGTGGTTATCATTGATTTATTAATTATTGATTTCCCTTAGTAATAGGGAGAAGGTCCTTGGGACACTGTAAAATATGCTTTTGTCAATGTAGTTTCACTGGAGTTTGCATTTTTAAATGCCCTATTGAGGATTATATACCCTGTTGAGGATGAATGAATGTAGATATTATTCGTATGAAAACTTTTTTTGATGTATTTTGGAGTACAAGCACAGCTGAAATTAGGAATGAGTTGGCTGTTCTTTTCTTATGATGCTGGAGTGCAGACAGCTTTAGTTATGTTGACATGGAATATACTGAAAATGAGGGTGTGGCTTTTATTGACATTGTTTTTCGTAGTAATTCAGATATTCTCATCTACATGAGAAAGAGATGATTTGCTGTAGGGAGTAGAGGGAGTTAGGACTACTGTTCCTCAGAGTTACCTTGTGGGATTCTTAAACATTTGCCTCATTTTTTTTAATTTTTTTTTATTTTGCAGTACTGGGGATTGAACCCAGGGATTCTCCACAACCTAGCTGTATCTCCAGCACTTTTAATTTTTGATCATGATGAAGGGTATAACTAATTTGCTGAGCTAGATCTCAGACTTTCAATCTTAAGGCTCTGTCTCCTCAGTAGTTGGGATTACAGGTGTTGCTGCATACCTGGCTGCGTGGTGCTGAGAGTGTTGGACAGATAACATTAATAATGTCCCCTTTGCTTAGAAATTTGGGCACTCACTGTCTTCATCTGAATGTTGGGACCTGATTTTCTCTTTGTCAGGATTCCCAATCAGAAGTTGGGGGTTTTAAGGCTAGTTTTCAAAGTAGGGAATCCAGTCAACATAGTCATTTTCTCTTATCCCGTAGAACTAGCCTAGGACCCCCTTACATCTTGTAAACTATTAACCTCAGGGTTGGAGGCTGGGCCAAGTGACCTCTCAGTGAGGCCTAGCAGTCCAGATGGACTTCACCTGTTCAGACTGAGGTGTGGTATTTGTGGAGGGGATGAAGCAGGCACCATGCTTAATTTTCCACATGGATTGTTTTGTTCAATCCCATGACTACCTGAATGAGGTATTATGATTCTCCCTTTTTGCAATGTGAAAACAGGCTCAAGAAAGGTTGCATCACCTGCCTGAGGGCTAATAAATGCTGTTTCATTGGTGCAGAGAATGACAGATGAAAAATCCTTTCTTATTTTCATAGGATGCTATGGATTATTTTATAAGAATTTTCTTCTTTCTGTCTCTTAGAATAAGCAAGGCAAAGAAGAAATCAGAAGGGTTGTCTCAAAGGATGGTGGACAGATGTATTCAGGTGAACACTTGTCTCATTTGTCTCATGTTTCTCTCAGCAAGGCCCTCTTCTTTTGCCATTGAGGTTCAGCCTTGTTGGCAGCAGCTTGCTGAATGGTGTGGGAGTATCCAAGAGGGCTTCTGATAGGCCTAAATCATAAGTAAAAGAGAGTGGCAACCTTAAAGGAGGGTGAACCAGTAAGAGAGAGGGTCTGTGGGAGAATGGTGGAGGGTATGTATAGAGGCACCTGGCTGTTTGGGAAGGCTGGGTTTTGTTGCAGGCACTGTGAGATGGGGAACAGCAGCAGCACACCTGAAACAGAAGCAATGGAGGAGTCACATTAGCTTCACATTGTCTGGTGGTTCCTGTTGTCAGGTGGAGGACCCATCTGCCTGGCTTCTTTTTGTACTAGGATGAGATTGTGGACTTCCTGATGGGAGTGCTTACTTGCTGTAAGGGTCTCGAGGGCTGTGAGCCTTGGCATCAGGATGCTAAGAAGAAGCCTCATGATGTGGCCTGCAGAGACTTGGCATTTGAAGTCCTTGAGTGGGGCAGTCAATCTGCTTCCCCAGCTGCCATGCTGCCCTCCTCACCCTTGCGCTCAGAGGTAGAGTGGGTGGGGAGGGAGCACTCTTGGTGGTTGTGAGGACCTCACAGTGGGCTCTCCAACCTTCTGGCGATGCCTTTGAGTTCTTCTGAGGAAGCTCTAGGGGCTCCTGCTGACTGTGGTCAAACCCAGGCAGACTTGACTCATCTCTTGGCCTTCTCACTCCTGAGGATCTTTCCAGAGTGTCCAGTAGCCACACCTCCCATTCCATGACCATCATGCCCACAATGACCTCTGCTCAGAAGTCAAGAACAGGTGCTCCCAGATGCCCAAGAGAGATGCGCAGTGTAAAGAATCTATGCTGACCCACAAACCAGCCCAGGGTATAGGCTCAGGGACCTCTCTCAGATTCTTTATACTGCAGTGGTTTCACATGGCAGTTAGAAAGCACTGGGTCTGCAGCTTTGCTCAGGAGGATACGAGAGGCTCCTTTCCCACCTTCCTGTCCAGGCAGAATTAGGTTGCAATGAGTGGCTGTTGTGCCTGCAGCTTTCAGAAAGCAAATGGGGAGGCAGAGGTGTGGAGGACACAGGCAAGGAATCAACCAAAGGCAGTGGGCACAGCACACAAAGGAGCAGCAGAGCAAGAGCCACAATGAAAGATGCAGTAGGAGAGAAGGAGGAAAACACCAGGTGAAACAACCACAAAAGTGCTCTTGAGTTAAATTCCCAGTACTCCACCAAAAAAGAATTTTAGTCTTTTCCTTTAATACTTTCAGTGTATAATCTGAAAAGTCAGCTGCTCTTGAGGTTCCCTAATATGTGGTAAATTCTTGTTTCTGTCTTTCAGATCATCTTGGTTTTTAATTTCTGACTATAGTGTGTCTCAGTGTGGAGCCCATCTATCCTAATTAAGGAGGAGGCAGAGTGGGACATTAGAAATAGGATTAACTTTCAAGTTTTTCCTACTTACATTTTTTTGAGTTTCTTGTATGTATAGGTTAATCTCTTTCATTGAAATAAGAAACTTTGGACTTTTACAATTTTTAAAAATATTTCCTTTGTCATGATTTGGGTCTTAGATGCCCACCAATAATTTGTTGAAGGCTTGATCTCCAAGCAGCAATGTTCAGAGGGGAGAAATATTGGGTGGGGGGATTGAATCCTGAGAGCATTTACCTCATGAATAGATTAATTCATGGATGGATTCAAAATTAATGGGCTATCCAGAGGCCATGGAGACTTTGGAGGTGGAAACTTATTGGAGAAAGGTTACTGTGGGTGTGTTCACAAAGAGGTTATTTTGTCCTTGATCCCATCCTCTTTATGCTACCTGGCCACCACGACATGAGCATCCTCCTCTGACATATGCTCCTGCACTTTGATGTTTTGCCTCATGACAGATCCCAAAAGGGTGAAATCAAGTGACTATGGACTGGCAACTTTGAAATTTGTGGTTCAAAATAAACCTTTCCTCCTTTAAAATTGTTTATCTCAGATATTTTATCACAACAGCAGAAAGATGACTAACAAACCTTTTGTCTATCTCTTCTCCTGGCATTTCCACTACATGTATACTGGTGGACTCACTGATAACTCATAAGTCTCTGAGGCTTTGTTCCTTTTTTCTTTCTATTTGTTAGACTACATAATCTCTATTCTCATATCTTCCAGTACATTAACCCTTTCTTCTGCCAGATCAAATGCATTGTTGAGTCTTTCAGTGTACTTTTTATTTCATGTATTTTAGTTTTCAACTCTAGAATTTCTATTTTTTTAATATTTTCTGTCTTTCTCTACTTGGTGAGATATCACTAACATACTATTAAAAAATTCTTTCCACAGGATTTCCTTTTACTTTTTGTCTTGAGAATTGAACCAAGGAACTTCTATGCTAAGCACAAGCTTTACTTCTGAGCTATGCTCCCAGCCTTTTGTATTCTTTGATCATATTTATAGTAGCTAACTTGAAGTCAATGTCTAAGAAATCCCATCATCTGAGTTCCCTCAGAGACAGTTTCTGGTGGCTAATAATTTGTGCAAGTTTTTTCTTTCTTTATATGTTTTATGATTTAAAATTTAGTTTTTAGTAACATTATTTGGCAATTCTGAAAAGTAAAAATTCTATCCTCCAAGGTTTGTTGTTGTTGTTGCTGTTTGTTTTAGTGACATTCCTGGGATAAATCTGTAGTATATATTTCCTGTAACATGCAGCCAAATGAAATCTTTCTTCAGTTAGTGATTTATAATACTTGGACAAAGATTTCCTAAACCCCTTTACCTTGCAAACTTTCACCCATTGTCAAGGAGTTTACCTTCAGTCCCCTGGAAGTTTTCAACTCTTTCTTGGTACTTACTTCCTGCCTATACATGGCCTCAAGATCAGCAAGAAATTGGAAACCTTCCTTGGTCTTTCTTGAGCATATCATAGATTTTTGGATCCCTAGAAATATATTAGAATTTTCAAAGTTTTTTTTTTTTTTTTTTTTTTTTTAATATCTTACTGCTGGCACAAATCACGAGCCACTCAAACAGGAACAAACTTTATTTCCGAACTCCCATGTATGCCACCCACGTGGCTTTCTTCCAGGTCACACCACACCAACTGGAACTCCCTCCCCCGGGCTGCACACCAGCACTCACTCTTGAAACCCAGAACTCAAAAGGAACTCCAAAGTATCCGGTGCTGGATGCAGCAAGAGCCATACTATTACTGGACAGTAAAGGTCTAATATACAATTGAATCAATCCAGCATCATCGTAATGTCTCGCCTCTCAACTATTACTTCTGGCAAAATGCTAGGGGTCATTCTGACTTCGCTGTGGCTCTCAACATCTTACCTCCTTAATCATCTGTTTAACTTCATGGCCAGCACTTTGTTTGCTCCAGCTGGTATCAGTGTATTTAGACAGCTGTGATGTTAAGCAATTGAAGCTTATTGAGACTGACAAACATCCTGGCGATAGGAATTTTCCATGCAGAGAGCCCAAAATAGGATTAATAATGTCCTAGGTGTGGGGGCTTTTCCATGGAGAGAGCTCCATGTTGGGATAAATAACAACATACTGTTAATGAGTTTTATCAGGCAACTGTACCAATCTCCTTGGTATTGGCAATTGAACCCAGGGGAATTACCACTGAACAACATCCCTCGTCATAATTGAAATTGAGACTGGATCTCACTAAGTTACTTAAGGCCTTGCTAAGTTTCTGAGGCTCATCTTCAACTTGTGATCCTCCTCCTTCAGCCTCCCAAGTTGTGATTACAGGTGTGTGTCATAGAGCCCAGTTACAGGCAATATTTTGGGGGATGGAGCTTTCTAAGAAGTTTACACCTCAATCTTTTCTTTCTACCCCTGGAGTTTTTTTTCTTTCTTTTTCTTTCCTTTCCTTTTCTTTACTTTCTTTTTTTTTTTTTTTTTTTGAATAATAGGGATTGAATCCAGGACACTACTACACTACTGTAGATCTTGATACCCAGCATAAAATAACTCTCTCTCTCTCTCTCTCTCTCTCTCTCTCTCTCTCTCTCTCTCTCTCTCTCTCTCTCCCACATACACACAACTTTATGAATCACTCCAAATTGCGGTGGGATGGGTACCTTTGGAAAAAGCCAGTGGGAAGACAGGACTCACCTTAAACCCTGGTGCCTGGCTTGTTCTCTAGGTCCCTTCCCTTGGGAGATGCCATATTTTGAGCACCTTGAAGATCGAAGTTGCATAGTTCCTTGAAACTTAACAGCAAGAATATTATCCTATTTTTACTTTACAGATAAATTGAAGCTCAAAAAGGTCAAGTCATGTCCTTAAGGTTAGAACACCATGGGTGACAGAGAGAAATCCTACTTTAGAGTGCAGGATACTCTGATGTTGCCCATCTCAACATCCTGACTCTCCAGCTAGTGATGGGGTGGCAGAGAAGCCAGTGATGGTGGTGTCCATCATTATAATTTTTGAGCATAGTAAGTTTGATCCTCCTATTTTATAGCCCTCTTACCCAGGAAATTACCCTTTAGAGGCAGTCACAGAGAAAAGAACAAGAGTAAAGTCATAGATATGGTTTCCCCTGATACTCACCTGCTGAAGTGGCTCACAGGTTACTCCTGCCGTTCTAGGGCCAGAGCTTCCAGGCAGTGCACCAAAACTCACGATTGCTAGATTAAGTCTGCCTGAGACTTGTTGGCTGGTGCTATTTGACCATCCACTATACATGCTCAGCTCAGTAGAGCCAACACATGGGCCTAGGTGCCTTGAGCCCATGCAGTCCACTACAAGTCAAGGGTGGTCCAGGGAGGGCAGGTTGGCAGGTCACCAAATGCCCTGGCATCCTGACAAGTCTAGAACTTGAACTCTTCCCACTGAGCAAAAAAAGAACATAGTCATTATCAAAAAAGTCATAGTAGACATACTTTATTGTGGTATTTCATAATTGTTAAGCAAATCATAACTACAGCACATTTTCAAATGAGGAATCATCTATGCCATATAATCTCATCACAACCTCACAAGCACTCTGAGAGATAACCACAGACCACTTTTGGGGGGTGTTGAGGGAGATGACCCAGTAAGTTCCACTGACATGGCTCTCTGCTCCAGGTCTTCAACACCCTAGGTCTGCAGGACAGATTTAACAACCGTGGCTGTAAAATGAGAAATCAGGCTATCCCCTCTGTACACACCAAAGCAAGAGGGGTCTATTTTGGTATGGGCAGAAAGGTTTCTCATTGCTACAATGGCCCCAGTTCAAATTTCCACTGGAGAAAGAGTAGTACAATGACCACCAGCCCCTTTTTCCCTCTGTCCTACTTGCTGCTGGCCAGGCTCCATGACCTTTGGCCATGATGAAGGCATGGCTGCATCTGCTTCCTCTAAAGAAATAGATCCAATCTGCTAACCTGGGAGCCTCTCTTATGAGCTATCCCCAGATCTCAGTGATCACAGTGTGGCTGTTGCCTTCATATGAGTGACACACAGGACACAAAGCAGTGTCCTTGAAGATCCACTGGGTGCAAGAGCTGCAGAAGTGTGAGTGGCCACAAGAGTCAAGACAGGTGCTGGCAACATGGTGGAAGCAGATGATGCACTTGTCCCCAGTGTGATTTGGAAAGAAGAGAACATACAGAGGGGGTCATGGGAGGCAAGGGGTTGGCCACTACTCATGATCTGATCACAGGGCTGAGAAGTGTGCTGTCTTCTGAGTATGACCTCATGTGAAAATTCCAGGAAGGAAACTGTAATACATATAGTTGTCCTTCCATAGCCTAACTTTTGCATCCCATGGTTACCTGTGGCCTGAAAATATTAAATGGAAACATCCAGAAAAAAAGATAGTTTTAAATGATTGGTGCTACGCTATGCCATCTACTTGTCCTATTTTATTATTTGTTAACGTTAATCTCTTACTAAGTTCATAAATTCAACTTCTTCATAGGCATGTGTAGGAAAAAAAACCCAAGTATATAGGGCTACCCATTGTTTCAGGATTCAGAGGGACACATGAAACATGCCCCTAGGAGTAAAAAGATCATGAAATTCCAATTTTCATAAAAGGAAAACAAAGTTCAGCACTTCTTCATCTGCACATGTGTGCACACCTATGATAAAAATAGTGGAAAGAATCCACCAAGAGTTGATGGTTGAAAAGAATTTTTTTTCTTAGCTAGACAGTGATCCATACCTATAATCCCAGTGGTTCAGGAGGCTGAGGCAGTTGGATTCAAATTTAACATCAGTCTAAGCAATTTAGTGAGGCATTAAGCAGCTTAGCAAGACCTGGCTAAAATTTAAAAAATGGCTGGGGATATGGCTCAGTGGTTAAGTGCCCCTAGGGTCAATCCCTGGTAACATTAGAAAAATATCTTTATCCCTTAATCTTATTTCTATTTGGAAAAGTCTTACAATGAATGCGGACTTGTTTTCTACATCAAAAGCATAGCTCATGATGATGCTCTAACAAGAGCACTGTCACTCATAAAGCATGCCATTGCTCTAGAAGGCACAACTTCTAGGTCTCTAGCAGGCAGAATTGTGATTGGGGGGCCAAATTCTGTGGAAGACCTGGCCCAGGGGTCAGAATGACTTGATGTCTGAGAAATCAGGGCTTGGGCTTCCTCACACCTCACTCCATGGATGGGTGCTGGGGTTTGGGTAGTCCACTAACCCTCAGGCTCAGGCACAGACTCCTCATTAAGGACCGCTAGTATGGCTGTGGAACACAGGCTGGCTGTGAGCTCTGAGAAAGAGAGGGAGTGTCAGGACTATGTGTGTAGCCCTAGGCGCTCCATTCCACCTGTTCCTGCTGAAAAGCATGCATTTCCCTCTCCCCAGCCCTGTCCTGCCACAGCCTGTGCTGTGTCTCACCCAGTATATGCATGGCCACCACCACCACCCAGAAGCAGACAACATTCCCGGAGAGCCCAACACCTCAGGCAACACCTTTGCCCACGTTGCTCTCTGCTACTCCAGGTCCTGGCACAAGAAGGGCGGCAGGCTGCAGACTGACTTGCCACATGAGGCCCACACGAAGGTCACCACACCAGCTGCCTTTTGTGGCACTTGCTGATAAATGGATGGAAATGGAAAACAACAAGATTCATAAGGTGAAAGGTTAAATGCTTCTCTCATATGGGGAAGCTAGAGTGAAAGAGGCTGATCAAAGCAGAGGAAAGCCTGTGATAGTGGATGGGCCACCAGTGGAGTGGAAAAAGATTGTCAGAGGAAGGTGGAGGGATAGAGAAAGAGAGGTATTGTGGAATGAAATGGACTGAATTATATTTATATATGAATATACAAC
Source organism: Callospermophilus lateralis (assembly GCF_048772815.1). Classification (NCBI taxonomy): domain Eukaryota; kingdom Metazoa; phylum Chordata; class Mammalia; order Rodentia; family Sciuridae; genus Callospermophilus; species Callospermophilus lateralis. Next base: position 8,816,499 of record NW_027510155.1, read on the forward strand.
AGTGAATTTCAACTTTATGTACATCTATAAAACACCAGTTTGAAAACTAATAAATTAATAAACAGAAGACCAGTAGAGGAAGGAGAGAGGAAGAGAATACTATGTCGTTTCACCATACAATAGCATTTGGATTTCTCCCTTCTGTTTTAACATTTGGTATTTCATAGCTCTATATAGCAGCTCACATTTAAGAAATATCCACCATGTCCTAGCCACAGTGATACAGTCTTCATTAGATACCTCTATGACCTTATTAGGCAAGACTTTTTTTTCTCATATGCATTTTACAGATAAAGAAACAGAAGACGAACCATGTAAACTAGAAGGGACAGTTGTGGATTTTGTAGAATTCATCTATCTGTGATCTTTTCAATATTCCCTTTGCTATACAATCTATATAATCAAAAATATGTCCACCAGTTTATCCAGTCTCATACAGTAGGATACTTGGGTTGCCCCTAATATCTCTGATTGTGAATAATATTGATAAAGTTAGGACTATTACTGTTTTCCCAAAATTTTCCTTAGAAATGGAATTTCTAGTGAAAAACCAAACACTTAGTATGATTTAGCATGTCCTATGTATGCATGAATTAGCAATAACCATACCTATTTTAGTTACTGTTCTAATTTCCCATTCCTGCAAAGCACTGTTTTCTTCCAAGAGAATATCATATCCATTTATGCTACCAGCTGAGATTCAGAATGCTCATCCCCCAGTGCTTTCCCCAACCCCATCAAAGTTCAGGTTCAAATTTTCTTACTTTTTCTCCTCTGTGAAAACTATCAATTATTTTTCTAAAGAATATTCTGACACATTTTGAAGACCCAAGTGGCAGCACTTGACTTTCCTTCCCACATACACTTTTATTTTGTGTACTTAGGTATTTAGTTTCTACTTTTCTCAACATTGTGGGCAAAATTTGTTAAGTAGTTTTCCATCTGCCAGGTTCTATGTTTGATGCATTTGAGGCAATCAGATGTACAGTGAAACCTACTGTATGTATGTGTTTCCTGTTTTATTGACACAAAGGAAGAAAACTAATATTACACAGTGAACTACCAATGTTTGGGAAGGGGGAGATGAACAGTCACCCATCTCCTGTCTATTCTCCTCTCACACTATGACAAGGAAGATTTTTCAGGCTTCCTACCCTCCTTCCAAAACAGCCATGCTTCTGAATAATTATGAGCAGGTGCCAAATTGTAGTATATACACACGCATTTCTTTTGATTAGGAGAGAGGTGAGTGTGAGAGAGAAGGTGGGGAGGGTTGGATCCTGGAAAACTCATCAGTCTAATAGCTACTTTTCACCACAAGGGTGAAAGAAGAAATGCAGATTATGCCAAATACAATTGCAGAGAGGAAAGTGTCTATTAGACCATAGTAGAGAAAGGTTTCCTAGTGGAGTGATGATGATTTTCCATCCTTGGGCAGCCGCAGGAAGATCAGAACCCTGTGCTTTCACAAGGGCATTATTTCTCCACAGAAAGTGACAGCCAAAAACAATTACTTAAATGTATATTGATGTCAGTTTCTTTGCCATGATTTGAATGGTAATATGATGGTAGAGGATTGGTGAATCACAAAGAGCAGAAAAGTGAAAACCAAGAAGAGAGTCCAGGATCAGTTTCTGTATTGTGGGGGCAGTGAGCGAGAATCTGTGGAGCAGTTTTAGGAGTCAAGGATGATTGTCAGAAGAAAAGGGAAAAACATATATTACTTTTTAATGCCACAAATTGTTTGTCTCTTAACCTAGAGATAAAAATTTAATTCCTCTCTGATAATACTCATCCAACACTGAATTTTTTCTTGTCATTCCCCTTTATAACTTAAGCTTGTCACAATCAGTTCAGCTCAGCTTGTCACACCTGTCCAGAGTGACTCATGCCATCAATAATAGAGCTCCTTTAGAAGAAATAATTCCAAATCCCCCAAACCCTTTTCTTTATTGTGATAACTTGTGCTGGGCCCATTTTCAGGAACTCTCTTGATATGTTCAATGGACCTAATGGCTATGTTCCTGGTCCCAGAGCTGGTTATCTCCAAGACTTCCACTCTCCAAATTCTAATTCATTCAGCAGTAAGCTTTGATGTGCATATGGCCTCATGTTTGAGAGGTTGTTTTTCAAGGTAATTTATTGTGTGCCCATATGCTATCACTTACTGTACACCTGGCACCATACTAGCCTACTTAGTGGATAACAAAGCCATCAGGGTCCCTGACTTTTCCCCCCACAATATTTCTATAATTAGTACACAAATATAAGTAAAAACTTGTTTCTGTCAGTAGAAAATTTGTTAGAGGAAAGTCCTTCTTGTATTAGATTCTAAAAAAAAAGACACAGATCAGTATTGTAGATCTGGAAGTATGCTCCATTCATGTTAATTAATTATGGTTAGTACATCCATCATGGATATGTTGAAACTGGGAAACCTTACTACATGTCTGCCTAGATACAGCCCTCCACATTATCACACATGGAGACTCTTGCCCTCATCTCCTTTCCCCTGATATTCCTACTGCTGAATATCTATAGAAAGTCTATTTCTAGAACCACATTTATTCTCCCCTTAAGTAACTATAACACTAAGTGGCCTCCATACTTCCAATTTCTCAACTTTCCAATTAATACCCTTGACACAGTGCATTTCAATTTTACACAGGAGCTTCAGGCAATATTGGGCAGTACTCAAAAACTCACTGGTCACCTGTCACCTACAAATTAATGACAAACATTGACACAATTATGTTTAAGATCCTAGGTTTTTCCTATGTCTTTACCAAGCAGCTTGTTTTCTCTAGTCCAATAATCTGTAACTGTTCAACCGGTCCTAACTTTTGCTCACACTGTTACAGCTATTGAAATATAATTCTCACTTCTTATTATCCTAAGTCCTAACCCTTATTCCAAAATAGTTTCTGCATTACTTCCATCTTTCTTTAATTATGTCTTCTATTTTATATTCCATTTAAACTATGCATAACAATTAAATGAGATTCCCATTTTATTTATATATAGCCATTTTTCCTCTTTCTGAAGAATGGGGATACAGAGCAAAGGCCAGGGTTATTTACCAGACAGGATATTATCCTGCCTATGAAATTTGATTCATATCATTTGTTACTGTACATAGAACTCTAGGTATCTAATGTGTGTACATCTGGTTTGCTTAAGATAGTCTTATTTTATACCTGTTGTTCTTTATAATTGTTATTATCACCCACTTTTATTCTTAGAAGTGTCCTGTTTAGGGTAATAAATTAATTATATAACTACTATGTAAAGTAACAATGTCAAAGCAAGTGTTAAAAGCAAAAAAAAAAAAAAGTTGGGTGTGGGATACAGTATTCCTGTAATCCAGCATCTGGGGAGGTTGGGATAGGAACTTCATGAGTTCAAAGCCAGCATCAGACATAATGAGGCAATAAGCAACTCAGTGAGACCCTGTCTCTAAATAAAATATAAAATAGGGCTGGGGATATGGCTCAGTGGTTGAGTGCCTCTGAGTTCTATCCCTGGGACACTACCCTCTGCAAAAAAACTACTAATGTTTAACAAGAAAATAATGGGCATGAATTTCTGATCTGAAGATAGGCAACCATTCCTTAACAAGTATAAATATTCTTTAAAAGAAGGGGGAGACATTGTAAACCTTTCTAAATTAAAAGACAATGAAAATCAAGTAAGGCAAAATGTGAGAATATTCTGGATGCCACGGTGCATGCCTTTAACCACAGTGGCTCAGGATATATCTCCAGTCTGAAAACTTGCATGTGTCTAACAGAAGAAACACTCAACAGATGTTCATGGCCATGCTGCTGTCAATTCCACAATCCATTTGTCACAAAACAGTGGGTAGGTGAAAGTGAGCCAAAGAAAATACCCAGAGATAGCATACAAGGCATAAGATTCATTGGAAAATGGTTGCAAGACATCAGTAAATGCTCCAAGAAGAGCTCAATTGTGACAGAATGAAGAATATCACCTCTGTCCCTCACTGCTTCACTGAGCCGTGCCTCCTTTCCTTCATGGTGGCATCTTGTGCAGCAGATGAGTAATACCTACCCTTTGCACAGTACCTTTGATTCCATCTCTCTCTACCAAGAGGATATGATAGGCTTCAGAATAGGTGACATCTTCAGCCTTTGATTGCTTAGGTATCCTGTAAAACATCTTGAGGAAATTTTAGTATATTATATGAGATAGAATTGTATTTTTTTTCTTATTTTGGAAATGTTCCTCTGTTTTACCAGTTTTCCCAAGTATATTTATTAAAGTCTATTCCATCTCCACTGATTGATAATTCTTTTTTTACAACCTGAGTGGTGCACAAAGATTCTATGTATGCAAGGGTCTGTTTGGGGGGGGTCTCTATTTGTTCCTTTGGCTACTTAGGAATTCTGCACTAATAATACATCATATCCATTACAAAGTCTCTATAATAAATCTCAATATCTAGAATAAGGAGGCTGCCTTTTTATTTTCTTTAAAACTGTCTTGAATATTGTGACATTTTGTTCTTCCATTTTACTTTTAGTGAAAACTCTTCAAATTCTAGAAGTGGTAGTACATACCTGTAATTCTCTGGATTCAATACCCAGGACGTGGAAAAAAAAATCAGTCAATTCTGCAAAAGACACCACTGAGTTTTTATTGGAGTTTAATCATATATATAAATATAAAAACGAGTATAATAAAGGTTCAAGAAAACATATGAGAATATGTCCATACCTCCAGGTAGACAAAGCTATTACAGAGGCCTTATAAAGCATGAAGCAAAAAAATGATACATTATATTTATATGAAATTTCAAACTGTTGATCAAAAGATGCCATGTAAAAGGCAAAGAGAAATAGGTGCAGTGGTACATGCCTTTAACCACAGAAACTCATGTGTCTGAGACAGAAAGATCACAAGTTGGAGGCCAACCCCAGCAACTTATCAAGTACCTGAGCAACTCAGTGAAACCCTGAATCAAAATAAAGAATAAAAAAGAGCTGGGGATGTGGCTCAGTGGTTTATCAGCCCTGGGTTCAATTTGGTACCAACAAAATATTAAAAATTTGAGGTCAAACACAAAAATCCAAGCAGAGCCCACCTCATTGTACTCCACAGGACTAAAGGGTGGTGGTTGGTTCCGGGGCACTGATTAGTTCTCAAAGACGCAGCGGTGGGCCCTACAGGGTGGCCTGCAGGGAAATTGGGGGTAGTGGGGACTGAACTGAGTGTCTTCAACAGGGGAAGGGGGCAGAGGGCAGAGTTCATGGCTGGATGTTGGGCAGTGCTGAAATGCTGAAGTGGGGGGGGGCCTTTCTCACAGAGGTACTCTGCACCTCTATGGTAGCCAGCCCCTCTGGAAAGGCCTCTTCTAGCTCCCTAGGGTGTGGGGTGGCTCCGGTCTGGTATCTTACTGGGGGACAGTGAGAGGAAAAATCTCTGGCCAGAGTGGGAGGGGCAACATAGTATGTGTGCGACGCATAAGGACATATGGTGGAGAGGAACCTAGATGGTTGCTGGCTTGCCATCTAAGGATTATAGCTGGAGGCACCACTAGAACAAACTGAAATCCCTTGATATGGACACCCAGTCCAGAGATATCCACTGAAGGGCAACTATATGTAAATGCAAGGGGCTGCATAGGCTTGTAGGTGGAAAGCCATGCAGGAGTGCACAATGCAGAAATCTCCCATGACAGTTCAGAGGCCTGGACTGGTGATAAGACTATAAGCACAGCAGCCATAGGCAGAGCCCCTAGTTATCCAGGGGTTTGGACACCTGATATCACATGGGCTTGCATGATCAGCCTTGCAGAGTTCAAGTTTTCCTTCACTGCCTTCTCTTAAGATGAATTAGAGCTCCTGTCCATGGATACTTGTTCTTTGCTCTATTGAATATTGATCAGGATAAGGAAATCTTTCACTGAAAGAAAAATTATTATTATTTTAGCATTTTTCATGATATTTAAGAGTTTCTCTAAATAAATTTCAGCCTCCATGAGGGCAGCACCACATCTGTATTGACAGTGATGAATATATTATTGGCAACCCCATGGTGCTCAATAAATATTTGTTGAATGAATAATAATTAAAAACATACATAGAAAATGGCAGTCTATTACACTACTGGAATCTGCCTTTTCTCTTGAAATCTTGTTTATGAAAAGAAATATACAACTTTAAAAACAGCTGGGCCTGTGTTGAAAAATTCCATGGAGAAAACTATCTTCTAGTGCAATCTAAATGGGTTTTTATATTAGAACCACAGATTGTTGCAGTCAGAAGGGATATAACCCAATCTCCTTGTTTAACTGATAAGGAAAGTGAAGCTCATAGAAATTCCTGGGAAGCATCACATAAGTATAGAATGCAGCTGATGAGATTGTGTATGTGTATGCATGTGTTCTCTTTAGTGAATTACATATCTATATCTATATCTATCTATCTATATCTATCTATCTATATCTATATCTATATCTATATCTATATCTATATCTATATCTATATCTATATTTTACCTTACTTGGCTTAGCTTCTCCTGTATTAAAAAATTCTATTCTATTAACATGAGAATTATTTTTTTCTGCTAGGAAGTTAATTATTATTATTATTATTTTAATTTGTGGCATTTTTCCAAGCCAAGGAAGTTTTTTGTTTTTCTTTTTTCTTTTCCTCTTTAAGATGCTCTAGTTCCTCTGATGACTGGGTGCTCTGCTCTGGGATTGTAAAGCTAAGCTGTTCGAGACAGACAAAAATTGCCTGGAAGGTGAAAACTTGAAGGAAAAATTGGGGTGGGTCATTTAGTTCTTGAAATGAAGCAGGGTGCAGATTAGGAATCATTATGGTTTGCCAGAAGTTGCTGGTCATAGAAGCCTGTTTAAGTGCTCACTGTCAACAAGGAAATCATGGGCAGCACTTAAAGTGGCTCACCTCTTACTTATTCATAAGCCTCACACGAGCACTTGGCTTGGTTTTTGCTCTAGGAAGGGGGACTGATGCCAATAAGAACAGGAATAAAGAGCTCCTTGCATGGCCCAAGAGTGAATAGCACTTTACTTCAAAGCCTGACCTCCTTTCTCGCGGTCTGTTTTGCGAGAGTTGACTCTGATTGGCTGTATGTACTCAGATGAATGGAGAGAAGAGGTTATATCAAGGATCCACTCTGTAAACTCCATAGTGTACATAACAAGAACTATGCAACTGGAACTTGGGTTCTGACTTAACCTGAAGGTTGTGATCTTTATGCTAAATGAAAAGGCTTCCTTTTCTAAGAGCTTGAAGAGTTTCACTTTTCATAATAGTCAGAAAATATTGTTTATTTCTAATTGAAGAGTACAATGATCTCAGAGTAAAATTGTTTTTGACAATGAGTTCCTACGCTAAAGAAAATCGAGACAGACTTAATAACATAGCAAATTAAGGATCAGAGACAAAATAGGTACTACACTGGGGCAGAAACAAAGAAATTGGCTGGCTTGCTGATTGATTAGCTATGTTTATCTGAGAAATTTCATTTGTGTCACTTTGCAAATTATGCTCTGCTCTAGCCGCCCATGTTGAGGGGAACAAGGGGAGAGGACCTTTCAGAGACAGTCAGCTGGCTGGTGTGCACTGGGGCAGAGGTTGAGTGGAGTTTCTTAAATCCCCAGAGTAACATTTAGCTAATGTTAGTGTTACATGCCACCCCCACCCCCCCAAGCCCAATCTTGTTCACTCAGGCTTCATTGCTCTTTTTGATGGAGGTGTTTTCTTATTACATATAGTGCATATATTTACAAGAAAAAAAATTTTTTTTTCAAATTTTTACAACACATTGCACGAACCCAGAAGAGCCATATTAGGAGATGGTGATGAGAGTTAATGATATATCTTTAGATAAAGCCATCCTCCCCTGCAATCACATCAGAGTCATCAGCTCATTTGTCATGGCTGAAGTGAAAATGTCAAGACCAATGATTGTATGAGTGCTGAAGGGGCGAAAGGGTTTTTGGAGAGAGACATTTTTGTGCTGGGAGTTGGCCATGGCTTAGATTTAGTGCCAGGGAAATATTGGGATTAGCCAACACTGTGTACAAATCCTTAGCATAACAGAATTAGTTGGGAAAATGGGGAGGTGGGGTCATGAGGATGGGCACATTTCTGGAGACATGCTCTAGGCTGCAGTCCAGAAACTATGGAAAAGAATGAGTTGATTTAATTAAAACTATTTTAAGGAGTATGTGATAGGAAGGACCACCGATTTCAGCAAGATTGAAGTTACGGGTTTGAATGGCATCAAGGGAATTCCTGTAATAATATCTGTTAAGTTTTAAGTGTTTTCATTAAAAGAATTTCAATCTTCTATCTAAAAACTTTTCAGGGAGATAATATTTGAAGACACAAAGGTAACATTCAGGTATAAAACAGTGTTGATAGTAGACTGGAAGTAAATACTTCATGTAAATAACAATAAATAAGTGAAATACTTGCTACATTGTTAGTTTACACAAAACCTGGAAGCTAAACTTTCTTTACCCAGAGCTCATTCTGAAACTTTAATTGAAAAGTAACTTATTTTCTTTAGTTACAGAAGTCCTAATCTTTGATAGACCAATGAAAACAGATTTATTTCATTTTGGGTCCAGTTAACTGTTCTCTTTCAGATAGTGTACCCATACAACCTTTTCTTGTTTAATTCTATTGATTTACAGTGTTAAAGTGAAGTAATCTGATACCTGTTTCCTGCCCTTTGAGTATTTGTCATCAAAGAGGCTGATTAGTTTTTTCCCCCAGCTCTTTAGCTGTTTTAAATGTATAATTATCATTGCACGTCATTTGATAGCTGCACTAATTGCTGCCAACCATTGTCTGTTTGCACTTAATGCTGAAACCTGATCAACATCCTGCTTTGGTTGATGTTTGGTGGTAAACTTTAATTAACTCTTATTGCATTGAAGAAGAGTTCAGCCTTCGTGCTAACTAATCATTTACTTTCATTATGTCCTGACAGCTCCACTTGTTCTTGGCCCTAATAGATACACCAGTCAGTAAATAAACCTGCAAACCTCATGCCTTGTAGTTGCTTCACACTGATATTTTGCTACTTAAAGTATAAGATAATTGGGCCCAGATAATTATTTAGTTAGTTTAGTATCTCTAGTTTTGCAGACACTAATCTTAAATTGCTTCTTTCATGCTGGGAAATTTCATTTTAATAGAAACTGTAGATTTGAGATAACATTATTCCTTCAACATGGTTCCTCTGAACATGCATCTTTTGAATCAATACAATTAAGCTTGTCTCCTGTTGGAATTCTTGTAATTATTTTTCCTGAAATACTTTGTTCCCTATTATTAATTAATTATTAATGTTATTATTAATTATTAATGTTCCCTATTATTCTAGTCCTAATGTGGTTTTTAATATAAAGTAATTTAAAATATTTACATGGAATATAAAAAGAGACTTGTATTTGGTAGACTCCAAGAGGATTGTATAGTAAGAGGCACTTGGTAGTGATTTAAAGAATTATGAATATAGCTTTCTTCATTAAAACTATTTGAAATCATGTAACAGCATAGCAATCATTGCTCAGGGAATAGGAATGTTTGCTGGAATACCTGACCTGTGATTAGTTTTATGAAGATAATTATGGTTGTTTTAGCCTGCAAGGAATGATGTTTTTTAGATGTACTTACACTGTTATACTTATTGTTTTATTGTTTATGAGAGCACATTCATCGGAATGATGAAAGATAAAGAATTATGCAATTGTTTTCTCTTTTAAATATCCTATTAACAGGAGTTCAATAATCAGTTTTACCTATGTATAGACAAAGAAGGAAAAATACAAATGAATATTAGAATATATTGTCATCACACTGTATATGAGATAAATATGTGTGTGCAGGGGCTTTCACTAATCTAGTAAGTCTTTTTTAAACCAAATATTGTCATTAATATTTAATAAAACTAATTAACTTAATTTTTAAATGATCCTATGTGGTGATTTAAAAGCATTGTCAACTAAACACCCGACTGTTGTGCATTTCAGTGAGATTAGTCAACTATATTTTATAGAATAGCAAAATAAACATATGGAAACGATTATTTATAAATTTCAAAAAAATGACTGATGTAGTCCATGTTTTTTCCAAGGAAAGTAAAGAGTTTCATGTTAAAGCTTCATGTTTATCAGCATTATACTCTGGAAGTTTCAAATATAATAGGGATTAAAAGACAGAGGTCTGAGAAAGAGATTCTGTCCATTACTGAGATGCTTATGAAATTGAGGATAATATATGCAACCTTTTAGTATTTTTAAGGAGTGTACTTGTATGTATTTTAAACATAATACCTGGTTGATTTATAAATTTGTATTTATTTAGGGACAAAAAAAGTAAGAAATCATATAGTCACTTAACAATAATCCTACTTTGCATAGAGGAGATGATTAATTCTTAAGTATGGCTAGGTCACTGGCATTTAGAGGTACCTCTTTCTTCTTTAGGAACAAAAAAAGTCAGTATATTCTCACAATATTGGCAAACAACAGCTTTCTAGTAATACTTTAGCTGATTAGGACATCCTTACCCTTTAATGAAGCAATCACTAGAAAGCCCTAATGTCAGCTGGAATACTAGCAAAACAGTATCAAGGAAAGAATCAGAAAGAGGCACTGAACATAATTACAGTTCATGTCCTTGTCTCACACCAATGCAAACTATTCATTTTCAATTAGAATGAATATGAAAATTGGAAATCAACTAGATCAGCTAAAAGCACCAAAGTTTGTTTATAGCAATAGCTCCAGTATTGGGACCATCTTGCCCACTGATTATGAAAATTTCCTGAAGGAAACAAATAAAATGAGTCATATAATGGTGTAATTTGATTAAAGAGTGATTATTGATTCCTCTCTAAGGAAAGTAGCTGGAGTTTGATTAAAGTTTTAAAGAAAACTGAGTGAAATTCCTATTTCCCATGACTAATCAAATTAAGAGCTATTGGCCTCATTGGTAAAGTATACCTTTCCTCTTCAGTTCTGCAACACATATGTTTAATGCTATGTAATTGTCATACAAATTCCACATAGGTTTAGTGATGTGAGAATGAGAGAAAAATGAGGGTAGGATGAGAGAAAGAGAAAGAAAAAGAATCAAAGTGGGAGAAGAAGACCTTGCATCAACCACAAGGGCCCTATTTATAGAGAAGAAAACAAATCTGCATTGAATAGCTAATTTAGATTTTAATGAGAAAAATGAGAGGGAAACAGGGGAAAATGACTTAGTGACTCGAACACTCATATTTGTCTTTGTAAACTTTCCCTTCTTAAAAATGTGCTTGTTTTAAATGCTGAATATATTTGGTTACATCCTTCTATTCAAACTTAATTACCTTCTCCCCTTTGTCATGACATGGGTGGAAAGTTTTTTGCCATGTCAGGAGAGGTCGTCACACATTCTTTTGCAGTTCTCTTCATTAATTTCTTCTTGCAGAAGCATTTTCTCTCGTGCTGGGAAGGTAGAAGGGTGTAACAGAAGAGCCCTGAAACATCAGCAGGAAGCTCTAAGCTGGTTAATGCAGTATAATTGTCTGGACATAGACTGGTCTTTGTTTGTGTGGTTCACTCTGAATCAGCTGTAATTAACTCCAGAGTGTTTCCAGATTGCCAGCAAAGAAAAATTACAGCTTTTCTGTTTTAAATTGTAAAGCTCACACACATTAACTATGCAGATTGCATTTACTTTGATATATTTCTATTCTGCAAGAAAAAAAGCTTGCTTGGCTCCCCTTCCCACCTCTAAAAATGTGTTAAGTTATTTGATTTAGTGTCTATTGAAACATTATGGTTCCTTAATAGTTGGGTTTGAAACCTTTTTACTTAAAAATTTCAATCCTTTGACATCCTTGTATTTGCCTTCCTTCTTGCTAATGTTTTTAATACTGCAATGGGAAAGAAGTTATGCAATCTTTTATGAAATACTAAACATCTACTAAAATAAACAAATTGCAGAGAAAGCCTGCTTAAAGAAAACCACCTCTAAAGGTTGAGATCAAAGATATATTCTGACGTAATTGGTGCTTCCACACAGGTACTTCACCTGTGTTTTGATCTATCAAAAGAGAGACTGTGAGAAAAGTACAATTTCACTACCTCTTCTCTTGGTCAGCACGCCACACCCTTTTAAAAGCTTCTGTACAGTGGTTTATAATTATGAATTCCAGCATGGGTAAAAATGAGGTTGCGGTGTAAACTAATACAGACTGGTACACAAAAGATCTTTCAGCAACTGATGCAAAAAAAAAAAAAAAGAAAGAAAGAAAGAAAGAAAGTAAGAAAGAAAGAAAAAAAGTCCAACCAAAAATCTTTTTTTTTCTTTCTTCTGAATTTAACAATAAGGAATTTAAGCCTCAATGTGGCTTTAGCAACCAAAGAAAAGAAGCTCTTGGTGTCTGCATAATACCACTTTGATGGATTTTTTTCATCAGTTCTCTGTACGTGGCAACAAATAAACAAGTATAATTATACTTGTGAAGGTCTATTCATTGCTTTGTCAGGATTAGATATATGTGCCGTTTTCACACTGCGCCTCTCTTTTGTCTTTGCCTAACTCACTATGACATATTGACAGAGGATTTGGAATGGGGAAAAGGCCACAGCAGAGACAGTGATGACCTTTTGGAAACTTGATATAATTCAAGGATTTTTATTTATTTTCTTTTTTTTTTAATTTGCAACTTGTTACTAAATTCTCTCATAAGTGGACAACTTTTAACTTGTTTAAAATTGAGTAAAGACTCGCAGTGTCAGGAGGTGACTAAAGAGCAGATGAGAATAAAATCAATAGGCTAAGGAGTGCATTGGTCTTCTTTCCCAGCCCTTAGCAGAGTGGCTATCCTAGCATTCCTTTCCCATTATTCTGTCCTCTTGATCAGATCATATTCTTTTTAATCATTTCACAAACATTGTCTCACTGGACCATAGAGAAGTGCTTGGACAATCTTAATTAAAAAACAGAGGTAAAACTGGCCTCTCTGATTTTGGGTTCTAATGGGAACTCTGCTTGCTGAATGCAAAGGAATTCCTCTATTTTTCAGAAAGCACCCCCTTTCATTACCTTGGCTCCTTGTAGGTGGGTTTGGTCACTTAGCAGAGCAGAGTTTAGGAAGCAGTGACTGCAGATGAAAGCCAAGCAGAAGGAGCCAAAAAAAAAAAGTATTTTTTTTTCCTGAATATTGTCCATTATTTCCGAAAGAGGGATTTGACATGATCAAAGTCACCGATCTTGTGAATTACCAAGAATACCAAAAAATGTGTACACACATTCTAAGCAGACCAGCAGGTATGTATTGCTCTAAATTTAGTTTTTCAATTATATTAGGTTTTCTCTTTGAAAGTTTTTGAGGATTTTGGTGATATTTGAAAATACAATGTTTGGCAGTTGAGGCAAGAAATAGGTGAAGACTAAATAGAAAACAGCTTAAATGGTTACACAGACTTTTTGGAATAAATTCTAATGGTTTAAGTTATATGGTTATCTTCATGGTCTTCATACTGAGACTTATAAAACTTTTGCATAAGTTTCCTCAGTGGATCACATAGATAAAAGAGAAACCTCAACTGACATTGATAACTATAAAATCAGTTAGCATCACATTCAATGTCACTGTACATACTAATCCAAATGAGTATTTATTTGCACAAGCTAAAGTGATTCCATCACTGAAAACCATTGCTATGGTTATCGTTAATAGTTACAGAGAAAATTTAAGACTCGGGTACTGTATTACTATCTAGATAGTTTTGCTATTGTTGGCTTTGAATGAAATGTAAACTTAATTGTATAAAAGACTTATGTATTTGACTTAGTTTCTGATTGATATGTAACTTGAGAATAAATTGATAGGCAATTTTGTGTAAAATTGTATGAGAATATTATAACATAATATATCCTACCAAATTGCTTTGACCTGGAATGGATTCTTTAACATAGTTTTTATAGAGATATATTTTTTCATATGAAATAATTTTACTTATTTGAAAGTTACTTCTAGTTCTTTTAAGGTAAAATATAAAGTATCTATTTTATATAGAGATATGTTGAGGTAATACATTGTAGAGTCCATTTGGTTTGGGGCCAAAATTACTTACTGCACATTATCTACAACTCATTTGAGGTGTGTTCAGAATGTATATAATAGTTTTAGCAGGTGTTTTTGTGGGCTGAAAACTCTAGTATGGATGAAGATGAATTGGAATTCATATAATTATAAATATATCTTAGAAACTCCTTTCCTTTACAAAGCATTTAAGAGATTTTCTCATTCATACAGCTAAGGTGAATCTTCTTCCACCTAGATATTAAGACTAGTTGATTATCTTATCATTGGGGAAAGTTCTCTGGGTTCTGAGACTTTACATTTTAATCTAGCATCATTAATTCAGTATTTAGCACCCTGCTTTCACTCCAGATCTCTAGTCTTTTCCTGACTTTTTCATTTCTTTGAGCAGGGGGTTATAGTTTAGTCATTTTGGCTTCCTTCAAATGTATACATTGTGCAGAATTGGTAAATGTAAAGGTAAACATTAATGTTTGTGGACTAATTAGAAGATTATTAGGTTTTCGTGCTTATGGTTATCAGATTATTTCAGAGGGGCTTAAAAGCTGCATGCATGCCATGAGGATAATTAACCTGGAGCTCATCAATGATTAAAATTACACACTAAGCTTTGTGATATTTGATTCATGAGCAATTAGAATGTCATTTTAACCATCTCAGATACCAAAAAGGATTTTTATTTCATTTTCAATTTATGCAGATCTTTTGATATATTTTAAACTGATCACTTCCTCTCTGATTTAGCTGACAAGATTAGATTTGATTACAGTAAAGGGAGCATTAATAAGCTATTCTTCATACTTAATATGTCAGTGACTTTCAATGATATCTTCCTTCTAAAAGAGCTTTGTGAAAGGAATTTCTAAAACCCTTAGTAATATCAATGATCCCAACATTTTGCTTGTTTTCTTCTTAACTCTTTTTGCAACTGTGAAGACTCTGCTGGAGTACAGTGGTGGGAGGAGCATTCAGGCTGAGAGAGTTCACCTCTATCATAACCAATACAATATGCAATGTAACATAGCAACAGCAACCTTTCTTATTTCAGAACTTGTCTAGGATATGTGAAAGTGGTGGTTCTTTTAAATTAAGGCCTTGAAGTTATGAGTGCCTTAGAGTTTAAGATTTGCTTATCGGTTTCATAAAATCAAGATAGCACCTATATCAGAGGCCGAAAGTAAACACTAAAGTTTCAGACCACTCAACTGTTGTGTACAGTGCCATCATTCTGCAAACTGAGAGATCTGCAGGGAATCAGAGAAGCTTAGGCTGTAATCAAGCTTCTATGACTGTAGCTGAAGTTTGCACACACATGCACACACCACATATAGCACACACACAAACACACACAGAATACACTTTTAACAGACTTATGACCAAGTTTCCCCTGGCACATTACCCTGCTGCCAGAAACTGACATGGTTTTATTGAGTGCATCTAGTCCTCAACAAAGGGAGTTTATAGTCTAAGATACATATTTGCAAAAACAAAAACAAAGCAATACCTTAAAAATAAAAGATAAGGTTGTGGGATTTTCATCAGGAGTGCTTGTGCATGCTTTGTGAAGCCAGGGGTATTGTTGATTGGGACAGTGATTGAAGGGTGGTCAGTTCACCAGGATTGATAATATCAAAATGGTATTTGAAATGGTGTTCACTGTATAGTAAACAACAATAACCACCATCAAGACAAAGAAAAAAACGGAACAGAAAAACAAAACCGAGCGAATGCGATTGTCCCCCAGGATGATGGCACTGGTTGCAGTAAATATTAATTTCTGTTCTGTTGCCCATTGAGGTGACTGAAATGTGGGGAAAAATTGTGATTGGTGCTTAATCAGGGCCAGCCAGATACCTGCTGAGAGCTTTTGCACAGGGAAGATTTGTAGTAAGCTGATTTACTGGCAAAATGAAAACCAGAGAAGATTTTGGTCTGTACTGCCTCTGACTGTAATATTTCTAATTTTAAGGTCCCTTTATTTGTTGGTTTCCCCTCCCAAACTCTTCTCCCCTTCTAGTCACTGCCTGATAAAGGAAAAGTAAATTGTTAAAAAATTATAAGTTATTTGTGCTGTTCTTCCATTTCTGGTGCTGTATATGAGAGTCATTTACATTTCTTCTAGGGTAAAGGCTATTTTAAAGCATTTATATATAATACATACTTTTTTTTGGAAGACAGAAATAAAAAAAAAGATCAGTATTCCTGATATAAATTTCAGATTTAGTGTGAATGCTTATAGACACCTTGGATGTCTAGGCAAGTCTGTGATAGCTATCTACATTATTTTGCTACATTTATACAAAGCCTGTCTGTGATAGATAGGTATGATGGTTTTAAGTTTTTTCCCTCTCCTTTTTGGATAGTCAAGTTTACAGCAGCTGTAAATTAGTGATGGGCTTTTAGTGATCTGTGTCATTATTTAATTAAAATGGCTTCTCTCAACTTATTTTTTATCCAGGTCCCTGACAGGCTGGATGAAATGAGATCCCCATGTAGCAATTGCCATGGAAACCTGTGACTCCCCTCCTATCTCAAGGCAGGAAAATGGGCAGAGCACATCAAAACTATGTGGAACGACACCACTTGATAATGAGATGCCAGAGAAAGTTGCAGGGATGGAGCCTGACAGGGAAAACAGCTCCACAGATGACAACCTGAAAACAGATGAGCGCAAAAGTGAAGTCTTGCCGGGTTTCAGTGTGGAGAATGCAGCTGCCACTCAGGTTACCTCAGCAAAGGAGATACCCTGCAATGAATGTGCCACTTCTTTTCCCAGTTTACAGAAATACATGGAACACCACTGCCCTAATGCCCGCCTTCCTGTCCTGAAGGATGACAACGAGAGTGAAATCAGTGAGTTAGAGGACAGTGACATCAAAAACTTAACAGGGGAGATAGTTTACCAGCCTGATGGGTCAGCATATATAATTGAGGACTCCAAAGAAACTGGACAGAATGCACAGCATGGGACACATAGCAAACTCTTTTCTACAGTGATGTTTCTGGACTCCCTGGCATCTGCTGGAGAGAAGAGTGATCAGTCTGCTTCTGCACCTATGTCGTTCTACCCACAGATCATCAACACTTTTCATATCGCTTCATCCCTCGGGAAACCATTTACAGCCGATCAGGCTTTCCCAAATACCTCAGCATTAGCAGGAGTTGGTCCTGTGTTGCACAGTTTCCGTGTCTATGATCTCCGACACAAGAGAAAGAAAGACTATCTAACCAGTGATGGCACAGCCAAAAACTCCTGTGTGTCCAAAGATGTCCCTAACAATGTGGACTTGTCCAAATTCGATAGTTGTGTTAGTGATGGGAAAAGGAAACCTGTTTTAATGTGTTTCTTGTGCAAGTTGTCCTTCGGTTATATCAGGTCATTTGTAACCCATGCTCTGCATGATCATCAGATGACCCTCAATGAAGAGGAGCAGAAGATCCTCAGTAATAAATGCGTCTCCGCCATAATACAGGGGATTGGCAAAGACAAAGAACCTCTTATAAGATTTCTGGAACCAAAAAAAATCCACTTCTGTTTATCCCCATTTTTCTACGACAAACCTCATAGGACCCGATCCAACCTTCCGCGGTTTATGGAGCGCTTTTCATGTTGAAAATGGTGACTCTTTGCCGGCTGGCTTTGCCTTCTTGAAAGGAAGCGCAAGCCCCTCGAGCTCAGCAGAGCAGCCGCTGGGGATCACCCAAATGCCAAAGGCTGTAGTGAATCTGGGGGGGCTGTTTAGTTTAGTAGTGAACACCCCAATTACCTCTGTCTCCCTCAGCCACTCATCGTCTGAGTCTAGCAAGATGTCAGAGAGCAAAGACCAAGAGAACAACTGTGAAAGGCCAAAAGAAAGCACCGTCTTACACCCAAACGGGGACTGCCCTGTCAAAAGTGAACCCACTGAACCGGGAGAGGAGGACGAAGAGGATGCCTACTCCAATGAACTTGATGACGAGGAAGTATTAGGCAAATTCACCGATAGTATTGGTAACAAAGATTTCCCTCTCTTAAACCAAAGCATTTCTCCTTTATCATCCAGTGTGCTAAAATTTATTGAAAAGGGTACCTTGTCCTCCACGGCGACTGTTGCTGATGACACGGAGAAGAAAAAACAGACCACTGCCGCCGTTCGGGCCAGTGGCAGTGTTGCTAATAACTATGGCATTCGTGGCAAGGACTCTACAGATGCAAGTGCCAGTAAAGACAGTGCCACAGCAGCTCATCCAAGTGAAACAGCCCGGGGGGACGAAGACTGTTCAGCGACTCCTCACCAGCATGGCTTCACCCCGAGTACACCTGGCACGCCAGGGCCTGGAGGAGATGGCTCGCCAGGCAGTGGCATTGAGCGTCCCAAGTGCGACACGGTTTTGGGGTCTTCGAGGTCTCTTGGTGGTCATATGACTATGATGCACTCAAGGAACTCATGCAAAACTCTCAAATGTCCCAAATGTAACTGGCACTACAAATATCAGCAGACCTTGGAGGCCCATATGAAGGAGAAACACCCTGAGCCAGGTGGCTCTTATGTTTATTGTAAGACTGGACAGCCTCACCCCAGGCTTGCCAGGGGAGAGAGTTACACATGTGGCTATAAACCCTTCCATTGTGAGGTTTGTAACTACTCAACCACTACCAAAGGCAACCTCAGTATTCATATGCAGTCTGACAAGCACCTGAACAATGTTAAGAATCTCCAAAATGGCACCGGTGAGCAGGTGTTTGGTCACTCTGCCCCAGCCCCCAACACCAGCCTCAGTGGCTGTGGAACACCCTCTCTGTCCAAACCCAAACAGAAACCCACCTGGCGGTGTGAGGTTTGTGATTATGAAACCAATGTTGCAAGGAACCTCCGGATTCATATGACCAGAGAAAAGCACATGCATAGCATGATGCTTTTGCAGCAGAACATGAAGCAGATCCAGCATAACCTGCACTTGGGCCTCGCCCCAGCGGAGGCAGAGCTTTATCAGTACTACCTGGCCCAGAACATAGGCCTGACTGGAATGAAGCTGGAAAACCCTGCTGACCCTCAGCTCATGATCAATCCATTCCAGCTGGATCCAGCAACGGCTGCAGCTTTGGCACCAGGACTCGGTTAGTACTTAACTGCTCTTCTGCACTATTGTTAGTTTTGAATCACATTTTGACTTGCTGGGATGCCCCCAGATAAAGTAGTGAATGCCAGCAAATTGGGGACCTTTTACTAGAAAGGACTTTCTCTTAAATCTGCTGCATAAGCAAACTATTTGTGGTTCTACATCAAAGCTAAATTAATGCAGAGGGGAAAGGGTTAAGGGATGGAAATGGCATAAGAAAAGTTAACAAACTTTGTCTTCATTCAATAGATTGGTTAACAAATGCTAATTTGCATTAATTGCTTGCCCTCATTAGCCATACTTAATAAGGTTTGTAGTTTCAGTTTTGGTGATTATTCCCTAAAGTATCAAACTTTAGCTTCAAAAGAATCTACCATTATTTTTAATTGATATTTAAAAAAATATTTTAATAGCCATGATTGAACATAATTAACAATAATACTGTTACCTTATCCAGGTATTTGGCAGTAGATTACAAGACACACATACAGTATTAGCCAGATCTCATCAAGCTTTAAGACAAATTGGGAAATAACAATTAGTGTTTATGTATGTTTATCTAGGTTTTTAAATTGCAAACACATGACTGTTTTGTTATGGTATTGATCAACTTTCTTGTCCTCGAAAATACAAATTTCAGAATGACATCATGCCCAGTAGGAGTAATTAAAGCTATCTGATGAGGGAATTTAGAAGTTGAAAGGGATGATTGTAATTGATCCTGATTCAATCCTATTACAGCTTTTTATAGTTTAAGCTCTAGAGAAAGCACATTCCTTGTCAAGACTTTATTTTACAGATTCCTTTGTGTGTGCTGTGTTTTCTAGTCTCTATTTTTCCTTTTAATTTTTTTTCCTGTAGTAAATAATGAGCTGCCGCCTGAAATCTGGCTTGCCAGTGGTCAGCTAATGGGTGATGACCTGTCCCTCCATACTGCAGGAGAGCTGTCACCTTATATCAGTGACCCAGTGCTGAAGCTATTCCAGTGTGCTCTTTGCAACAAATTCACCTCTGACAGCTTGGAGTCCCTAAGTGTGCATGTGAGCAGTGAGCGCTCTCTCCCTGAAGAGGAATGGAGGGCTGTAATTGGAGATATCTACCAGTGCAAGCTCTGTAACTACAACACTCAGCTCAAAGCCAACTTCCAGCTCCACTGCAAGACTGATAAACATATGCAGAAATATCAACTGGTGGCCCACATAAAAGAAGGGGGCAAAAGCAATGAGTGGAGGTTGAAGTGCATTGCCAATGGCAACCCCGTTCACCTAAAATGTAACACCTGTGACTACTATACCAACAGTGTGGATAAATTACGCTTGCATACCACCAATCACAGGCATGAGGCGGCCCTGAAGCTCTACAAGGTAAGCAGTGACATCCATTTCCGTTGGCACAGAGTAGACAAGGGGATTAACTGTTTCAGTGCTTGGAGCACAGATCTGCAAGTTAGAATAAGAAAAAAAGACAGGCAAAACATACAATTTATAACTTAACATTATTAAAAGCATATTCAACTATATGGCAGTGGAGAATTTTTCAAAAGATTTGCTATGTGTCCCACTTACCTCTACCTCAGCGGCATTGATTGCTTCACTGGCTTCCCTGTAATAAAAAAACTTTCCTGGGTATTGTATATATAAAATAATTCTCTTAAAATCTCTTTTACCTATTGTTTTTAAGAAACAAAATCATGGCGTCTCTCTTGGCTGATTATTAAAGGTTACACGAAGCAGAAAAAACAAAATGTGTTTTACTCTGTGAATGCATCATCTTTTGTTTGGTGACAAACAGGGATGATCAGAACATGATTTTTTTGTGTGTGCATGAGATCTAAGTAACATTGGGTAAACATTCCTATAGCATCAGTCCAAAGTCTTCAAAGTCAACTGTGTTGTGTTTTGCACAACATTTTTCCCAACTAGTAACACTTTCCCCAACAAAAGAGTGTGATATAGATAAATATGCTCCTAAGACAGCAAGTGTACTTTTTTGTTTACTGGGAAAAACTATGCAGATGTCATGTATAAGTGCAAGTGATGAATGTCATTTATCACAAAACTTGTCTCAATGTCTCCTAAACCCTAATCACTGATTAATTTATTTTCTGTAGTTTTTCATTGGATTGCCTTGATTGTCTTGGTTCTTGTACAAATGCAACAGATTCATTTCTATGATGAATAACTTGATAACTTATGAAAAACTTCTTTGTGTCTAGACGATATTAAAATTCAGAAAATATTGCAAACCATTAGTCATTGTAACAAGCTCTAAATATGATTACAAAATCCATTTTGCAAGTGTTATCTATTGATTTAAACTAGAAATCAGTGATAACTATACTATCAGGAGTCAGTCAACGATTATAATACCTATTGCTTTTTAACTCTATTTAAAATTACAAATGCACAGCAAAAAGAACACATATGGCTCTCTGTATTAGGTGCTGGAATTATTTATTTAGGTTGGTCTAGTCCTATGTATTTGGATTGTTTCTTGAAGTTCAAACTCTAGATGGATGTATGATGCATAAAAATGTAAAGACTCAGTGTGAGAATTTGTAACATTGTTCCTGGGATATTGGCACTCTGTGGATCAATAATGAAAGCATTAGATTTGGGCTCCCCAGTTTGTGGGGAGTGCAGGTCCTAATGTAAGATGGAACATTTCTCTGCCTGCACTATTGAAAATATAAACAATTAATTGTATTATAATTCATAGGTTTTATAGCAACAGTTGACAACTGTTCATTTGTCTACTTTTTTTCTGTTGATACCTGACCTATTAAAACTTTTAGAATACCTAGGAGAAAAAAAACAAACATTAAGTTTGTATAAATAATAGATTTAGACCCTGGGAGCTATATAGAATATTCATGAACTGTGTTTATATTCACACAGCTCCTCTAACACTTTAAATTAACATGTTGTGAATAGAAGATATAAATGTACAAATTTTTCTATTTTATTACTCTCACATGGGAACCTAAGGAAAGGAACAGCATTATTATTTATTTTTTTAGGAAAGGTTATTTAATCAATTGGTTTGATAATTATTTGTGTGTATGGTGTGTGTGTGTGTGTGGTGTGTTAAGTTTATGTATTTCTTCCATAGGCATGAGTTGAACACCTCACTCTTCCAAGGGTAATTTGCTGGGTACAGAGTTACTCTTGAGGTTCCTTTGCAGGGCAGGTAGGATGGCATCTTGGAATTTGTAACAAATCAAGATAAAAGCTAGATTATAAAGAGAACTTTAAAGCCAAGAGTGTTTTATGTCCCACAACCAATGATGTACTCTTATTTTTAAAATTTTATAAATCATATAAAATTGTATGCTTTTTTAGTTGCTTATCTCTTAAATAGCCAAGGGTCTCTGCTTAGTGTAGCATTTAAATGTGGTCCCCAAACAAATGCAAAATTACTTTGAACAAACTTACCTTGAAGATGAGAAATACTTGAGCTTTTGAAAGCTGGTATTAGACAAGCCCACTATAGTTTTTCTTGTCCTTCAAGAAGCATTCCTCATTTCTAGAAACAACTAGAAAAATACTTCAGAGTAGCAGGGTGTCGAGGATGAGCCCATTTCCAAACTAATTTCAGAAACTCTGTGAGACAGACGTAGAGGATTTTCAAACACAGTAATGAGGATATTAGCAAGCTTGGTCTCGGCTTGTGTCGGCAAAATAAAATTGGTTCATAAGTAACATTAATTGCTTTTAAATGAGAACCTAACAAATTGGCCTGGGCCTGGAAAAAAATATTGGTTTATCATGTGGCTAAAATATTAAAATTAGACATAAAATAGTTTCAGAGTTAATGACTAGACAATAATCTCCTACATAAAATTAATTCTCATTAAGAGTTAAATTTACATCATTTTGCACTGTGAATTATTCAGACATTGGAGGAAAGTGACAAGTAGCAGTTGTAAGACAAATACAGAGTGGCCAGAAAACAGCTTTTCTTGTTATTGACAACATATCGATTCATAACACTGAATGTAGAGATGTGTCATTTCGATTTGAATAAACCACTTTTCCCATTGGGTTGTCAAACTGAAGCAGTATTACCTCAAAGAAGTGTGTGTGTGTGTGTGTGTGTGTGTGTGTGTGTGTGTGCGTGTGTGTGTGTGTGTGTGTGTGTGTGTCTTTATTCTAGTTTAAGGAGGTTAAAATTTAAAGGTTAAGGGTTAGCTTGAAAGCATCATCTGCCTAGCTGCTTAACTTTAAACTGATCAATTTAATGAAAATCTGTTTTACAGATCTTGTTTTAATGTATTTGGCAGGATTTAGGCAGCTTTAACATTAGACGTATACTAGGAAAAATTATTTCTTTATTTGACCAGAACAACACCTTTCCTTTTATGTTTAAGGTAGATGGCTTGTGGGTTATGGTATTTTGGCAAAGAACCCAGAAGCAAAATGTGCTGATGATATTTCCATATGGACTCAAAAAAAAAAAAAAAAAGAAAGAAAAGAAAAACAAAAAAGAATACCTTTATGTCTATTGCTAACAATGTCTGCAAAAACAAACAAAGCTTTATTCATATTTTTTGCTGTTATTTTTCTTAGAATTTTTTTTTTAGAAAACAATTTTGTTATGTTAAGACATGTTACTCATTTTCTTCAAGTAAAATTATCTGAAGTGCTAAGTACTATTGGATTTTGATTTTTTTTCCTCCAGAAATTTGAATGATGAAGCAAAATTGGTCAAGGAAAATGAAACAAAAAATGAAACAAATTTCCTTTTATCTTCACTTTTAACATGTGAAAGTATATTTAAAGTGAGGTTAACAAATATTAAATGCCTAGATAGTTACAATTGGGCAGGAAAGGTAAAAATCTCTATCTGAATGCCTATTTGTACCTATACACATGCATATATGTCGAATATGTACAACAGTTTTTAACCTATATGTTATATGTGATTATAGTCTTAATTTCATGCTTTAGCATGCTTTATGAATTTTGGCCAATTGATATTTACAAAATAGGTCCTCAGTAAATATTGGATGAATAAAGGACTAAAGAATAAACTGAGGAATGTATTAAAGAAACCCTTTTACTTCTAATATTTATTTTTTTTAAATGCATTGTGATTTGGTCTTACTCTTTCATGATCCCAAACTTTTTCTAAAGAATCCAGTGGAAAGATATAATGAAAACCGCATTACACATTCAAACTCAGCAAGAACAAGGAAGATTTTGGCAATATTTCAGATTTACAATTCAGTTTATTCTTGGCTGGCCGGGACTTTCCTGGCCAGCTGATTGGTCTCACCACCACCCTCAGCACCCTCAGCACCCTCAGCACCCTCAGCACCGTGCACCTGCAAGTCAGCTCCTCTCCTGCTATTATGTGTATTTTAAAGTTAGGTGTTCACAGCTTTGCTGGTTCAAAGGCAAAAGCTTAATTATATGGGCATTTTTTTTCCTTCTGCATCTGCTAGTAGTGAAGCAGAGGAATCAGTCTGAATTCCATAACGCTGTTTTCATATTTGGATTTCATATTGGCTGAGAGCAGTGAGCAAATCTCTTGTCTCCATGGTGAGCAAATAACACACATGGGATTTAGTTCTAGGTAACTTTTAGTCTAACATACCCCCAAGGAACACTTTTGGGGTTTTCTCATTACCCTTGTTATAGATGAAAGAATCCGGGTTAAGAATTAAAGTCAAGGTGTGCGGGGAGGATCACGGAGGAGAATACAAGGAGGTACACTGGGAGAAGAATGTGCAATGGAAATTGCAACACAAAAATGGAATAATTAGCTTCACTTAACTTTTTGCTGTTTTTACTAGTAGGAAATAATAACTGGATCAGTTTGGAGTTAACAATGAGTCACAGGTATTTTCATTTCAATAGGCCTGAGTCCAACTTTGCAATTCAAAATCAAATGTACCAGATATGTACCATTTCAATTATTGAACTGTCATTGTCCTGGTGTGATGGTAAAAGAGGTCAGGAGATTGTGTGGTAGATATTTGCATAAAAGTCATTGTGCAGAAGGAAATTGGAATATGTGTGTGTATCTAAGAAACCCAAACAGGGTTTTCTTAATCTTATTCTAGTCATTTGTTTAGATGAAGAAAGATGTTTTTAGAGATAAACAAAAGTTATTCTTTTCTGTTGCTCAACATTAACATGAATATGGAAATTTTTGCACTTTTTGTATTAGTTTCAGATTTATGTTGATTTCAAGGTTGAAATACAGTGTGAAATTTAATTCCAGTTGCAGGATCTCTTTTTTAAAAAAGTAATCACAATTCAAATTATTGTATTGTATTTTCATATAAAAAACAAGCAGGGTTGAAAAAAAGTTTCTGTAGTAGAACAATACAAGCTTTCATAATACTTATAACTTGTAAATACACAGATCAAATAAAGACGAGTTGCTTAGCTAATAGCAACTAATAAATCACTGGTGTTTTCAGATCACAATGTAATTGGCCAGCTCGACTGACTAAGTCTGCTTCTGTTTTTAAGCTTGACATTTGTGAAGCACAGCTATGTGTTATAATGGCTTCGTAACACACATATGGACCTTTTTCACTGCATTCTCTTGGAAAGTAATATGTTACATTAGGAACTGAGAACCCACTTTATATTTCTCAAGAAAAAAAATGACCTCAAAGCTGTCTATCAAAATATAGATGGGCACATAGCAATTCCTAGAAAGATTAATTTAGAGCAGGTATTGGAAACTTATTATAGCCATATCAGGATAGATAAAATAATTTCAGTGTGTGAAATTGTTATCAAACGAGACAAAATCTTTTAGAAAGTGAAATGGGTCACCGGAACCCTCCTATCTTCTTTCTCCATGGCTTTCCTTAACCAATGCTACCATCTCCCTACATGTCTGGTACATGCTGTTGTTTTCCTCAAATCCTCATTATTTTATCCCACCAAGATTTTCTCATCATGGAAATACTCTGTTGCAAGGTTACCTAATTCCCCAAAGAAAATTGAGCATTCCTTAAATCAAAGTGAAGCAAGCCTTTTTATAAAAGCAAAGTAGTGTATCCAAAGGAGTAAATGACTCTCAAACCTTCTTCAGAGTTTATTTGTATTTTTTTTCAGTTGTAGACGGACACAGTACCTTTATTTTATTTATTTACTTTCATGTGGTGCTGAGGATGGAACCCAGTGCCTCATACTTGCAAGGCAAGTGCTCTGCCACTGAGCCACAATCCTAGCCCATTTATTTGTATTTTTAAAAGAACTACTTAATCTGAATGAATTTCTTTGTTTGGAGAAAGTGGAGGGATTATGTCAAGGAATCAGGTAAGGTAGCTGAATGCCCTTCCCCAAGTTCTTCCTTCATTTACTCCTTCTGAACCCGCATGGGCATCCGCACACAAACTATCACCACACAATTACACAACCACATAACCACATCTCAGAAATATAGTCAACAATTTGAAATTGCCATTCACATCAGGAACATATCAACTAGTACTTTATGATTAGTGCTACTTATTTTGTGTGTAACTTTTGTTCTTTCTATCTTATATCAAGTGCAGGTATGATTTAGCCAAAAATAGTAAATGGCTCATTTGTTGCCCTCCCTGAGGTAAAGCAGATGGAAGTGTCATCTCATAATTAATGTACTCTCCTCCTGTGTTTCCTTGGATTGAATTTAATCATCCCTATCAGTGGAGCTTGTGTAAAGTTGCTGAAATGCTCACATGGGTGCTGGGATACCATGCAGCAATACAGCCAGAGTGATATGTTAGGCAGGCTCCACACTGCTGAAAGGGTCTTGACCTGGGGTGGAGTGAGGAGGAGCTGGCATGTGCATAATGACCACAGTTCTGCTGCCAGAACTTCTGGCCTTCCTGAATTCTACTGGAAATGCTTTACCAAGTTTGCTTTGAGTCTGATCCTACACTCAGGCTGAATTCAATTAGATGTGGAGATTTGTTCATTATTCAGATACTTCAAGCCTTAAAGGCACTTTCCTTCCAAATTATCAGTGTATTTCAGGAGAGCAAAGGAAGATCTGATTTACTTCATAAATGAAGAGCAACAGGAGAGGCTTAACCATTACAAAATGTCTTTGCCATTTCTATGACCTAGGAGTGTGGTGACCTGTGTAGGTTCAAGGGTCAAAGTTCTGACTACAGAATGCCCCCATGGCACCCCAGTATTTAATTCCAATAAATGCAGATGCATTTACTAAGCACTTACTATGTGTCAGGTTTTGAAATGTTGCTGTGAATGCTGGCTGGATCCATTGAATGTGGTGGGATAAGAACTGTCTGCCCAAGTGCTGCTCAGGAGCGGAGGGATTTCTAAGATGGTGCTTTCTAACTCCAAAAAATTACAAGCTAGATTTGGTGGTTAGATAACAGGCATGTCAATAAAATTAAGAGCTAACTCCACAGCCATCCAAAGCTCCCGTACTTGCTTTCAACAGTGGTTAAGCAAATGACTGAGTGTGCTTGGCCTCTTGAATTATTAGTAGATGTCATACAATGTCCCTTGTGTATCTGGACTTACTTTAGTTGTCCTAGTGTTCAGTAAGATGTTATTGATCAGTTTAAGGCAGGATGATAGTAGAAATTTTAGGGAAGGATAGAGTTTTTCTATTGGTTGGAATATTTATATTGTTCTTCAAACAGGAGGATAATGCTACTAGCACATTTCCTTTAATACAAGAAATGCCCTTAATTAAAAAAATACAAAATATGTCAAAGTACAACTCCAGTCAGTCTCTGTATAAGCAGGATGTTAATGTAGTATGACTCTTGGAGTATCTCTGTACATTAGGTTTCCAATATGGCCTGTGAAAGAAAATGTTTAAAGATATAATTATATGACCAATAGTACCATTTTCATCATAGATAAGAATAGCTGTATGTGGCAGCATTTTATTTCACACAGTTGTGTAATCTTTCATAGGTATACTATATTTTCTAACTTTAAGGTCTGCTTTTCTATCTTTAACTTAAAGAACTTTTGTAGACTTGAAAATACACTTATTATAGTAAATATGCATGTGTAGATATAAAATTATATGGAGACTATACCCAGATTTTCCTAAAGGCTTTCTTTCTTAAATTTTTGTTTCCTATTGCTAAAGAAACAGGCATTAGGGTTATATTTGCTTATCAAGCAGTTGTTAAGGGAGTAGTACAGAGAAATACTGGGTTTGAAGAATTACATCTTTGTATATGTGCTGGCAAAATTAGTGGAATGCAAGGCTGAAAGTAGAAGGAATGAGATATTGATAGACCCAGCTTGTATTAGTTAACTCTAGCTTAGGAGAAAAATCGTTAAAAGTTTTAAAATTTGGGCTGGGGATGTGGCTCAAGCGGTAGAGTGCTCGCCTGGCATGCGTGCGGCCTGGGTTTGATCCTCAGCACCACATATAAACAAAGATGTTGTGTCCGCTGAAAACTAAAATAAATAAATAAATATTGAAAAAAAATTCTCTCTCTCTCTTTAAAAAAATTTTAAAATTCTGATTTTTAGTTTGCTACCAATAAAACCATATTGATAAATACTTATGCAAATATTGCCTTTTATAATGGCTTTTTTGGAGGTATTTAACCTAAAATCTCCAGTCTTTTTTAAAGAAATTAATTAATTATTTTTTTTAAATTTTGAGACAGGGTCTCACTGAGTTGCTTAGGGCTTACCTAATTTGCTGAGGCTGGCTTTGAGCTTGGGGTCCCTCTGCCTCAGCCTTCTGCCCTCAGCCTCCCAAGCTACTGGCATTATAGGCATGTGCCTCCTCTCCTGGTATGAAACTTTTTTTTTTTTTTATATCAGGGGAGCTTACCCCTTGAGCCACATCCCCAGACCTTTTTGTATTTTATTTATTTATTGTAAGTTGCTTATGGCCTTGCTGAGTTGCTGAGGCAGGCTTTGAACTCTTTTTACTAACATGTTCAGGTGTTTGGGGCATTAAAGCCTTGCTTTCTTTGAACTCTGAAATCCTCCTGCCTCAGTCTCTGGAGCCACTGGGATTAGAGGCATGCACCACCAAACTGACT